>NC_046664.1:117880867-117893228 GCF_010883055.1 Belonocnema kinseyi
GGAGGGTCTTGGAAGAGGCGAGATGGGTCAGAGAGAAACTGTTGATTTTCTCTGACCCATCTCTCCCTCCGCTCTAGACTTCTCTTAGCGTCAGATAGTATCGTCATCCATTTCAACCAGATAAAAGTGCGATAGTCTAGCAAGTCGTGATTCAGTCGCTCCGTCCACCCAAAGGTCACGAGATTCCGCCTATCCATCGCAATGAATCCATTTTCATTGGCTCCCCCAGCTCTAGATTGGTCGGCATTGTTGGCCGACCCATTGTCGGGAGCCCTGCGCGTTCTGTTGTTTTGAACCGCACTTACTACAACTATGTTTGGTGTTGTCATTGTTGTTCCCACGAGAAGCTAGGGAAAGGGGTTCGTCCATCCTTGTTGAGCCCCGCATGCAAGGATAAGGCTGCTTACTCTGAGAGGTCGCCTGGTATCCCAGAGTCACCGTTCTAGACACCTCACCCACGTGCCATTCAGCTTTCGGCACGGTTTTCACACCTCCGCTTGCGGGTTAATTCCTTCGGGACCACCCCTGGACAATTGTCCGTGACTGTCTATTTATTTTTGTAACCATATTCAGCAGAAACCCTTGGTACAGGGACCCTCTATCCGCAACCCAAGGACGCGTTCGGTGGCTTTGTCATAGGCCCTTCGGTTTGATTCTAGAGGTTCGTCTTTCTTCACGATCTGTTATTTGAGGCGGCTACTTTAACTCGATTACGTAACATTTTTAATTTATGAATTTTCAACACCATCAACTTTGTATATCAAAAGCAATAATTTTATTTCATCATAAAATTCATTTCTGAATGTTTCTGAATATTATTGATAGAGGAGAAAAGTGAAATCGTCAATGATTTTTTAATAATGGGAAATAACTCTGTTCCTGAAATTTCGCTACACAGGGCGCGCGCACTCGACTCTAGGTGACCGGCAAACAGTGGGAAAATATTGACCGATTTGGACCAAAAAAGAAATTGAAAAAAGATGCTGAGACTTCTATGAGAGATGTCGAGCCCGATTTTTAAAATAGGCTTTCCATTTTTCATAAATAAACAAATATGATGAAAAAATGGCCACTTTTTCTACTTGACGTTATCTGCCCTCGTCATTCACATGCAAATTATTGAAATCGCCTAAGTTTCATAGCGTAAAATTAGTTAAATATATTTCAATATTTGAGTAAAAAACATAATGATGAAGAAATTTCTTCTTGAAATTATTATTGTTAATATTAAAAACGAATTGAATTAACAAATGCATTAATCAAGCATTAAAAAAGGTGTCATAAAAAAACTCATTTTTCTTATGACAAATGCTTCATCTATTTGTTTATTAAATTTGTTTCAAAAAATGATAAAATTGATTAACAAATTTGGTAGTATTCTAAAATTAGCATAAAGTTCCAAATTTTAAAAAATCACATAAAAAAAAACTAATTTTTCTGTCGAAAAATGCCTGATTATTACATTTGTTTATTAAATTTGTGTATAATTTTGACAATAATAATCTCAAGAAGAAACTTCTTTATCATTATATTGTTTGTATCCTTATTTCTTGCAATATAACTTTAAAAAGCGTAAAATTATGGGAAATTATAAAAAAGACATTCTTTCAACAAACGATTTGTTTAAAAAAATTTTGTTATTATATAATATTTTAATATCTTTAAGTAACATTATTCTATAAAACTTAGATGGTTTTAACAGTTTCCATGTTATTAATGAGCACCGGGAATGTCAAAAAGAAAAGATCGCAATTTTTCATCACATTTGTTTATTTATCAAAATAATTGAAAGCCTATTTTAAAAATCAGACTCGACAACTCTCTTAGAAATCTTATAAGCTTTTTTTCTTCAAATTTTTTTGTCCAAATCGGTCAATGTTTGTGGGCTTCAGGAAATTTTAAACCAAAACAGTCATTTTTTGCTCAATGTGCGGCGCTCTCGTAGCGAATACAGCGAATCTTAACCGATTTTTAAATTATTTTTTTTAGAAATGCGCAGCATTAAATTTTTAAGAGAATTTTTGTTTCCGATTTTTAAATTTTTGTCACAGAGTAACAATATATAAACAAATAAAGTGACAAAATTGGCCATTTTAGATTTGTGCATTTTTATCGCGAGAAAAAATACAGAAAGAGATCATACAGTGCATTCATATGCACTGGTGCACTCTGACTTGCAGGATAACCTAATACGCTATTACTATCAGCTGAAATAATTGAAACTCAACATTTTTCTTCACAATGAATTACAGAATACGAATAAAATATTATTTTCCGCCAACTACCCCCATAAGTCTTTTTTACAGAATCTTAAACTGAACCCACAAGTGAACAAATGGGTTTTGAGAGGCTTTTGTTCGAATTATGATTTTTAACGTTTTTTAAATGCAAACTGTTGCTAATACATAAAATAATACTTCACAGTTATAATTAGAAGCTTGCATGAACTGTTTAAATAATTCATGATTATTGTTAATAATATTCAATTTGAATAATGCTAGAAAGTTGCGGTTTTTTCCGAAATGTTTAACTTTTCGTCCCATGTGCAATTAGATAAATGTGGACAATTAATTAGAGTCTAAAAATTAATTGTTTCAATTATTTATTATTATGGTTAATTATACTCAATTTGAATGATACAAAAAATTACCGTTTTTTTTTAATGTTCAACGTTTTGTCCACTCTGTACTTAAAGGTAGGTAATACTTTCTGAAATGTTCAACTTTCTTCTGCTCTTTTCAGTTAAATTAACATTAATTTTTGTAATTTATTTATTTCTAAGGTTATATGATTATTCTTGAAAACACTGTTGAAAAAAGTGGAAAATTACAGATAAAAAATCATTTTCTACCTTTATTCAAATTGATTATCATGAACAATAATATTAAATGATTTAAACAATGAATTTTTAAACTTTAAATAATCATCCACCTCAATCCAATTGGAAATTGGACAAAAAAAAGAGTGACTCGAGTATTCCGTGGTTCGAAAATCATCCTGTGGGTCTGATCTGTGGACAAGGCAAAGGAGCCGCCTATCTCTGGAATATTGTCCAATTAGAGGGAAGGGGTGTCAATTTAAAAAGTGGAGTTGTATAGGTGGTAGTGGGAAGGATAAAAATTCATGCTGCTGTCGCGTGAACTCGGGAATTTCGTTCCTCAGACCATGCGACCTTTTGCGGGCTTTCTGCCGCTTATTGAAGCTGCATAAACCCGAATCCTGTCTCGTAAATTTAATGAGGTCCAGTAAGTTAGTTGGGTCTTAAAGTCAGTTTCGATTTACGCTCTTGGGGCACTCGGGGTTTAATTCTATCTATTAAGGCATTCAGATGGTTGTGGAATTTAGTAAAGCTACGTGACTATTTTGAAGAGAAAGGATTTAGTGAGGAAATTTCAAAAAACTCATAATTCCAAAAAGTGGCGTCCCAGTCCAGGCCCTAGACCTAGATCAGTGGTCGGCATGCTCCTGACGAAGTCAGGCTACCCTGACCGGGCTGACCAACGACCTTCTTTCTGGTCAGGTACCTGCGAGCTTGGGCAGACCATCTTTTTTTTCCATTGGTTCTTTGTTGAAAAATGGGAGCACATTTGAGATCAAAAAATTCTTAATTTTGCAATCAATGATTTGAAAGTAATATATTTGGAATCTGCGTGTTTTTTCGATTCAAAAAACATGTAATTTTTCTGTAAAGGTTCAAAATTTGAGAAGTATTTAGTATTAAATTGAATATAGAGCTGAACTTTCTTGATATTAAAGTCCGTCAAATATTCAACTTTTTTAGGCAAGTAATATATCATTGGAATCGACCAAATTCGCAGATGCTGATTATGCTATTTTCAAATCGCTAACTGAAAAATTATAAGTTTTTAAACTTCCTTACTTTGACATGCCTGTAGACAAAAGACCCTTCCTGGAGTAAGATCACTCACACTGAAGTCCATGAATATACCAAAAAGTACTAGAAAAAATTAAGTAGGGGCTGGCCTGACCATACCTGAAAACTGCGCAAAAGGTTTGCCGACCACTGACCTAGATAGACCTTTCAAGGTGCAATAAATGCACATTATAATAAGGGGCAGTATTTGTTTTATCGCGGTCTACCTGCTTGTCTTACCCTCTACATTCGACTTTCCCTCACCGTGCTGACTGAGCAAGAGCGATGCGTCGAGCATAGTCAGTGGGGGGTCGCTTTGTCCTAAGGAGGGATACAATTCCAAACATAAAAATGTTCTAATTTTGAAATTAGCAATTTAAAAATATTATATTCGAAATCTGCGGTTTTTTGAGTTTTTAACGATGTCACGTGCAAGCTAAATATTAAAGTTAGAATAAATGTTTTGACTCCGGCTAGCTGGCATTACGGAATTTTTCGTAATATAGTTGAAAATGCAACAGTTCAATTTTTAGAAAATTCGTCTATTGACAATTCAACTGCTAAATTTGGTTGAAAACTTAGATATTAAAACTTCAACTGTTGAAATTTGTAAAAAATGCGTCTGCTGTTAATTAAACTGCGGAACTTTGTACCAACTTTGTTTCTGAGAAATTTAAATTTGGAATTTTAACATTATATATGAATTTTTACCCAGTTACCTAGAAGAATGTTATACTTAAAAAGGTCAATTTTCATTCAAATATGGAATTGTTGAATTTTAAGATTAAAAAATTAGTTTTTAACAAAATAATTTATTTTTTAACCAAAGACATCAATATCACACTAAAATCATGAAGCTTCAACCAAACAAAAATTACTTTGGCTTAAAAAAATTAATTTAAAATTTTAAAAACGATTTTTCAACAAGAGATGGATTTTCAAATAAAATAATATATCGCATGCAAAACAATAGAATTTTTAACAAAGTAGTTCAACTATTAAAGAGTGAAATTCAATCATTTTCAGTTACCAATTCTTTGAAAGTATAGTTTTTAAAGTATTCCTTTAAAACTTTTTAATCTCATATCAAATTTAAAAATTAATTATTTAACTTAGCATTGGTTTAAATGATTTTTTAAACTATAAAATGTGAATATAATAAACTTAACTTTTATTTATTATCTTCAGTTTTTAGAATAATGTAATTATTAAATGATTTTTCATTAATAATATGATGAATTATACCTTACGATTTCAATCTATATTATTTAAATTAAAATTTATTATTATTACTATAGTTTTAAAAACTAGAAGTTTATATAATAATAATTAGAAATTCTATTAAAATTCAATATATATTCTATATCAGGAGCAGAATTAAATTCCAATTCTTTTGACTTAACTGAAAGAGAATCTGAATCATTGATTAACGTTTTTATTTTTTATTAAAGCTTAAGTAATAATTGATATTACTATTCTTTTTTGTGGAACTATTCCTGTATATCGCAATAATAAATCAATAAGATAAATTTGAAAAAGATTCTTACCTATGATTTTAAACCTGATATCATATTTCTAGTTAATTAAATGGGTTCTAACTACTAATATATCATTTTTCAATAAACTAATAAGTTTAAAGTCTCCACTTATGCTAAAAATTAAAACATTGTTATAGGTTTAAATTTATAATAGAATAAAACTTCATCCTAGAGAATTTCATATATTTTTTTTTCTTTACTTTTTTGGTACAGAGTTAAATTTTGACACGATATGTGACACGAAGTCTGTTAGTATGGAAATCATAGTTAAAAAATTATCCGATTTTTAAAATAAGTAAAGAAAAGTACAAAAGCATATTGTGTCATTTTCCAGTGCTTTTGTATTTAATATATTTAGAAATAAAATTACAATCATTCAAAACATCACAGAAAAAGTTCGTTAATAAGTCATTTTAAAGTAAGATTTTAAAAAAAGTTTGGTATTTAGTACCAAAAAGAGAAGTTTTCAACAAAAAATTCATTTTCAACAAAGAAAGCTAATTATTTGACCAAAAAATAGATGAATCCTCTATTAAATTTTTGTAACCAAAAGAGATAAATCTTCAAACCAAAAACAACACTTTTCAATAAAAGTGTTCGTCAGTTGATAACAAACTATTGGAACTTTCTACCAAAATATTTGAGTTTAAAAAAAATAAAAGAATTTTTAACAAAAATACATTAATTCTCAAGGATAAATATAATAGTTGATGTTATTTCAGCCAAAAAATATTTCTATTCGAAATGTCAAGCCATTTGCAATTTAAATTATGCATTTATGTGACACGAAGTGTGTTAGGATGGAAATCTTACATAAAAGATTATCCGATGATTAAAATAAGTAAGGAAAAGTACAAAAGAATGTTGTGTCTTTTTTAATTTATTGTTATTCAAGATAATTAGAAATAAAGCTAAAATCTTTATAAACATCACAGAAAAAGTTTTTTTAAAGTAATTTGTTTCATCTTTCGTTTAATTTATGTTCATTCATTATAACAAAGTGTACAAATCTGACAAATTGAATTAAACAACAAACTAGCGTAAAAAACACCATTGTAGGTAAAAACTGGATAATTATAATTTAAGAAACTATATAAAATACGTGATGAAATTGTTAATTTTATTATGACTATTGCTCAGTAGGCCTAGGATATGACTTTCTTCTACAAACAATTAAGCATTGAACCAATAAGAAAGCCTAGAATAATAATAATGAAATGCAATTATCATGTAAGTCGCCATGAAGGAATCATAAAAGTTCAGAACAATTGTGGGTTATGTTTACCCTAAAGCAGAAATAAACTCTTTGAATAACAAAAGATTGGAAAATAAAAAAATTTTTTTTGGTAAAAACACGATCTTTCTTGGTTGAAAATGAATTTTTTGTTGAAAACTTCTCTTCTTGGTATTAAATACCAAACTTTTTTTAAACATTACTTTAAAATTACTTGTAACAAAACTTTTTCTGTTATGTTTCTGATGATTGTAATTTTATTTCTAACTATCTTGAATGCAAAAGCACTGTAAAAAGACACAATATTCTTTTGTACTTTTCCTTAATTACTTTAATAATCGGATAATCTTTTATTTATTTATTTATCTAATAGGAACTCTTCTTATTATTTTTCTATCAGAATATTTCCATGAAAAACAAATGAAAATTCAAAATCCTTAAATTATATGATGAACCATATGCATAGTCGTCTACTGGGCTGAAACGCTCTAGTAGGATAGCCGATTGCTCGCTTGTTGTCTGCCTTCATCCGTTCAATAGACGAACGCCAGCCGGGACAGGTATAACAAGCTACGACATATACTGCATTTTTTGAAAAATTTCAAAATATAATTCTCTTCGCGGAAAAATTAAAACAAAAAAAAAGAAAATTTGAAATTCTTTAGGATCCCGTTTTAATATATTATAAATTTAAATCTATTACAATGATTTAATCTTAAACATGACTGGAGTCTTTAAATTTTTTAGTTTATTGCATCATGAAATATGATTATTTATTATTTAATGAAATATTAGTAATTATGAAGCATTTAATTAAGTATACATATAATATCAAACTTAAAATCTTATGTACAAATATTTTTCACATTATTGTTATTAATTAATCGTATCGATATTCAGGAAAAGTTCAACAAGAAATAATAATAATACAAATTATTATTAAACTTTTAATAAAACATCAAAATTGTAACTGCTCCTTCAGATTCTGTTTCAGCTAAATCAAAAGAAGTAGAATTTAATTCTGCAACGATTCTCATTAAAAATATTATACGTGTGTGTATGTGTAATGAAACTTATTAAAAATATTCATAATATTGATATTGAATAGCTCCTAATATAGAATATATTGAATTTGAAGAAAAAAGACAAAAATTGTATTTATTATAATACAATTTTATACATTTTTAAATCATTGAAACCAGTACTTAGTTAAATAATTAGTTTTAAACTGTAATGTAAAACTAAACAATTCTAAAGGAATACTTAAAATAGTATACTTTTAAAGAATTAGCATCGGAAAAAGAATCAATTTTACAAGTAAATAGTTGAAATATTTTCTTAAAAATTAATTTTGTTGTTTAATATTTATCATTTTGGTTAAAAATTCACCTCTTTGGTTGAAAAATTGTTGTTTTTTTAATCTTAAATGAATTTTTTCACCTAAAAATAGTTCTTGTGGGTTGAAACTTGTTCATTTTAGTGTGATATTTATCTTCTGGGTTAAAAAATGAACTATTTTATTGAAAACTAGTTTTATAATCTGAAAATTCATCTATTCCATTTTCGGTTGAAAATGTATCTTTCCCAGTATAACATTATGCTAGGTAATGGGGTAAAATTTAATACATTCTGTTGAAATTCCAAATTTAAATTTTACAGAGAAAAAATGTCTACAAAATTCCACAGATTAATTACCAACACGCGAATTTTCTACAATTTTCAACAGTCGCATTTTTAAAAGTTAGGTCTTCAACAAAGTTAAGCAGTTAAACTTTCAACAGTTAAATTTTATAGATAATTAAATGTTGCATTTTCACCTATACAACGAAAAATTCCATAATGCTAGCTAGCCAGAGTCAAAACATAAACTAAAATCTGCGAAAACTTATTCTACTTTTAATCTTTTAATTGCAAGTAACACATCGTTGGAATATAATGACAAAAATAGCTCAGTACAAAAAAATAGGATAAAAATTTTTGATGTTTGGCTCACAGTTCCCTATTAATCCATCCTGTGAGCAGGGGATGAGTTTGAGCTCGAAGCCCGCACGCTCCTTCGCTTGCACATATCTCGAAATGGGTTGGTTTATTCGATCATCATGTATATCAATAAAATTGTAGAGCATACAATTCTCTGTAAATATTGCTTATTGATTTCTTATTATTTAAATAATTAAACATTATATAAATATTATTCTGAAAATATATCAGTAACTCATTTTATGAAAAAATGATTAAAGTATGTATGAATATGTTTAATATATTAAAAAATTAATAAATACGATTTTGAATATTTTATTACGATAAAATTGATTAAAAGTAATTATTCAAGTATATAGAAGTTTGTAGTGATAGTAGTATTAATAGTCGTTATTTAAACAATTAAAGATTATATCAAAATTCTTCCAAAAATTATTTGTGACTCATTTCCATACCACCTATGAGGTAGAGTTTGTTGTGCGTTTTTTATGTGTTTCCCCAGAATGCCTAATTCACTGCACACTTGCGAATAATTGTTGAAATGTAGTTGAGAAACTGTTATTAGTTGTCATAATCGTCAACTATGTCTGGCAGTTTATTTATGATTTCTTCATTAAGACAACCTGTACCTTGACAATTTAGGCACAGAACATTTTAATCTAGGTTTTACAGATCCATAACGTTTTAACCAGATCCCATTTCACAGGAACAAACGATCAAATTCATTATGTGAGATGGAGCTGGTGCATCATTACTATATGTATACACTGGTAATTAACTATATTTTCGCTTCTTTTCCAACCCCACGTTTCTCGTTCTAAAAATTGTCTTCGCTATGTAGTCCAGTCATCTGGTCAGAAAAATGTTGCGAGTGTGGTAATTTCTGGGGCAGTCATTTTTTTCTCCTAAATACTTCATTTGGGGGTGCATAATATGGAATCAGGTTCTGTGACGAGGATTTCGTCCCGGGACACCGACATTTTTATGGGAAAAGGTGCAAAATATCACATTTGATTGGATTGGTGCTTTCCTGTGCACTTAAGAGGTAAAAGTGTTCTCACAAAAATTAAAGCCAATAAAAGTATGCGCGAACCTAGAAAATAAAACATTGTTCTATCACCAATAGTCTCAAAGTTAAGGCCTTTCAAAAAACTCCGATTTTTTTCAATTTTTTGACAAAAATCGAATGCTTTTTTTGTTACTCTGTAGCTCGGATCCTAATGGCCAGATCCAAAAATGGTCAATAGATGAATGAAAGTAGACGTAAATACGCTTAATTAAAAAAAAACATTGTCTTACCTATAATAGAGAACTATAATAGAACAATAATAGAGAATGAATACAAGATGATTTAATTCTACGTTAGTTAAAAAATAAGTTTCTACCCCCAAAAGGTCACGAGTAAAGTGAGACCTTGCAAAGTGTGACCTTGCAAAGTGTACCCTTATTCAATTAACACCTCAGTTTTCAAGTCAACTAATAGTGACCAATAAATTATTATCGATCAAATTAATAACAACTCACCACCTTTAATTAATAAAAAATTAATTTTTTTGATAAATAAATTTCCATCACCCATCAAATGTGCATTTTTCGGCATATTTTACTTCAATTTCTATTAGGAAGGTTTATTATAGATTAAAAATGCATATTTCGTCATTTTTATGAATAAATAAAGGCTAGTGGCTTAGCCACACCGTTAACTTTAATCCTCCTTAGTTTATATAAACATACCTTGCGTAAAATCGTAAGTATTTCTAAATTTTCTACTAATTCACCAAGGCTAGGGGAAATACGATGGCCCCATCAGCATTTGGCCCGTATTTTCACCTCATATTTGAAGTCGGAGGAGCCAATTCCAGAGTAGTTGGTGGAAGGGCGCACAATATTTCTGCCGAAAATAGGCAACTTAGCTGACCAGAAGAATTACAGGTCAATAACTTGTCTGAACACGCTTTATAAGATATTTACAGTTATCCTAAATGATAGGATTGTTCGGGCAATTGAACCTGTGTGGCAAGAAATGTATGAACAACGAGGCTCAAAGAAAGGCCTAGCCGGATATCGGGAGACCTATCGATGGCCTGGATTGATTATCGGAAAGCTTTCGATTCGACATCCCATAGACTTATCATCTGTCTTTTGGAAATTTTAAAGGTTCATCCGCAAATAGTTGGGGGCATAAAGAAATTGACGCCGCTTTGGAAAACCAGATTTACTATCTCATCTGGAAAAAATCGTGTGACAACTAACAAGGTCACCTTTCAGAGAGGTGTCTTTCAGGGCGACACCATGAGCCCACTCCTCTTTTGCCTCACATTATTGCCACTATCTCTAGCACTTCGCCATTCCGACGGGTACTTGTGCGGCAAACCTGCAGATCGAAAGTACAAGGTCACTCATGTATTTTAAATGGACGATCTTAAGACCTATGCTAAAAACAGAGAGCAACTGCATCTAGCTCTGAGGATTGTCGAACGATATACTAAGAAAATTGGAATGGAATTTGGATTAGACAAATGCTCAGATCTCTTGATATCGGGACAAGAAAGGTTATGCACATGAACAAAAGCATGCATCTTAAGTCTTCCGTTCCGCGACTGTACATCTCACGCCGTCAAGGGGGTCGCGGAATATTGAGTCTTGAATGTCTTCACAACAGGATTATTCTGGGTACAGCACATAGAGTTGCAAATGGAAGAGACCCTCTTCTTGAAATGGTCAGGAATCACGAAAAAGTGGGCAAAGGAGCGTTTCTGTACAAAGCAGTGGAGGAGGCTGCTGAAGCACTCAGACTTGACTTCAGTATTAGGGGTGAGCAAAATGCATCAAATCGTATCTATTTCGAGAACTCACTCCTGAAAGCCCGGATTAAGAAAACACAAGAGAAAAACTTTCGTGAACAGCTCCTCGATAAAAGGATGCACGGTATCTTCCACAGAAATGTGAAGGATAAGTCAATGTCTTGTGAGCTAACGTTTGCTTTCCTTAAATCGCCCGTATTGAAGTCTGGTACGGATGGTTTCATTTTTGCATGCTAAGACGGTGTCATTTCCACCTTAACATACCGTCGCCACATTTTGAACCAAGACATTCCCGATGATAGCTGCAGGGCGTGCCATGCACACCCCAAACATTTAGCTCACATACTATCTAGTTGTCCAACTCACGCGGGAACGACCTACATTCAAAGGCACACTGCGGCATTAAGAGTGCTTTATTACCATCTCTGTCACTCCTACGGCATTAACCTTAATATCGCTCCTCTAAATGCTCCTAGGGAAATTGAGTCAATTGTCGAGAATGGGAAGTGCCACATATACGGGAACTTTATATTCTCGACAATCATTTCTGTTGCTCACTCGAGGCCTGACATGGTTCTTCTTGACTTCGAGAAGCGAACCATGTTCGTTATCGAATTTTCGGCACCAGCTGACAAAAACTTCATAACCAAGGAGAATAAAAAGAAAGAGAGGTATCGAGACCTTATAAGGGAGTTGCAATGATTGTACCCGGAATATTCTGTTAAATTGATCGTCCTTATCATCAGCGCTCTTGGAGGTGCCAAGTTTTCACTTGCTAATGGCTTAAAAAGCATCCCTGCGTGTCAACAATATGCTAGAACACTTGCGAGAAAAATGCAGAAGGCGGTTGTCCTTGGGTCGCTCCGTGTTCTTAGGATGCACGAGGCTTTTGCTGGATCGTCGTATTGATTCCTTTACAGACTGTAACCAC
>NC_046664.1:117893328-117897708 GCF_010883055.1 Belonocnema kinseyi
TTAAATAATTCCCGGGTTTATTTAAATAATTTAATCAACAGCACGAACGACCAATTAGAGTTTCGCAGCCATTGTACCTGTGCGAAACGTAACATTGTGACAGCGGTGGGATTTGCTGTTTAAACCGGGAAAAACATAAACAATTTTTTTAAACTCTTTTATTAAAATTCATCGCGAGTGCGAGTAAATGATGTGAATGGAGGAGAGATTCAAAGATATAGCCAGGCTAGTGGATCTATTATTGCGGAAATCGCAAACAAATTATGCAAGTGAGCCAAAATAATGTGCGATCGAAAGAAATAAAAAGGAAGGATTCTGAATTTCAGGGAATAAATAATAATAGAGTACAATCTTCAACATCCCTTCAGGATGGTGCTTCACTCTTTAAAAGTAGTGACTATATTGCACGAAAAGTACTTGTTGAAATCATTCCTGCTTTTTCGGGAAGAAATATTTCTGTTCAATCTTTTGCACGAGAATGTCAATTTGCCGAGCATAATGTCGCTTTAGGTCTTCGATCCTTATTCATAAAAATGTTACGAAGTAAAATTCAAGGAAAGGCAGAGCTCTACATTAAAAACAAAGAGTACAGCTCGCTTAATGAATTATTAGATTCACTTGAAAAGACGTTTGGCAAACCTAAATCTCTCTTTCAGATCCAATCCGAGATTGCTCATATCAATCAAAAAAAGGGAGAAAACATAATAGCATATGGTGCAAGAGTCCGCGAATTACTGAATAAAATGATTGAAATAACCGAGCAACAGTCGTCGCCTGAAGTTGCAATTATAAAAATCAACGAGTATAACGTTGAAGTGGCCAATTGTTTTAGACTTGAGGCACGAGTAAGACAGGCTCATCCTACTAATTTGCAGGAAGCTATAAATGCTGCCATTGATGCAGCACGTGACCTAGCTCAACACAAAAGGTTGCGGGGGGTCCCCTCAGAAAGTTCATCGTATATTAGCAATTAACCCAGAGTTAAGACAGGTTATACCGTTAGAGATGCGCAAAGCAGCTTGTATTCCAAACCAATACATCGACTCAACGAAAATCCCGCGCCACCCTTTGCAAAACGTAAGGGTATAGAATGTTATAACTGTAGAGAAGAGGGACATTTGGCACGAAATTGCCCACATAACATAAAACGCGAAATCTTTCCCTACGCACCTAATTCTAAGAAAACACAATATCAATGGCGAAAGGAAGAAATTTGTAGTTATTGTAAGGGAAGAAGGCACAGGGCAGAAGATGGTTATAAACGGGGGGCCGAAGAAGCTGAAGAGCAAAGTGAAGACAGGTGTAGTTATTATTGCAGGGGAAGAAGACATAGGACAGAAAATTGCTATAAGAGGAGGGCCGAAGAAGCTGAAAAAGAATTAGAATCAAATAAAAAATGTAAGAAGAAACCTAGTACCAATTCGCAAACTTTAAACTCCAGGAGTGCTGATCTGCAGGGCGCGGCAGCGAGCAGCAAGACTCTCTTCTTACGACAATCAAACAAGTGTTCCTCACAATCGGGAAACAAGGGGTAATAAATTCGCCAACGATAAATGTTTACAATCAGAATTTCCATAATAACAAAGCTTCATTTTCAAACTGTACTGTAATAAATAACAAAAGTATTTTTTGACACGTATAGGAAATGGTATGACATGAACTCGCGGAACCGTGGTTTCACAAATTAATCAAGGAAAAAATGTAAAATTTCACATAGTTCCAGGAAATTTCCCTATTCCACCTTGTGGAATTCCAGTGGGCACAAAATTTGGCGACGTGTTTACGACATCGTTACGACATCTTCACGACAACTTTACGACGTCCTATATCCATGTCGTTTCGGTGTCTTTGCAATATCGTAAAGACATCGGCAGATCATATGACTTATTTACGATATGGTAAAGACACCTTAACAACATGGACATAGGATATCGTAAAGTTGTCGTAAAGTTGTCGTAAAGATGTCGTAACGATTTCGTATAGACGTCACCAAACTTTATGCCCACTGGGATATTAGGAATGCAATTTTTACGAGAAAATTCTGCCACTATAAATTTTTGTGACCAGGCTGTAACTTTAAAATTGGGAAATATTAATCCTTTGAATAGTAAAAAACTTTACCTGCCAGGTAGGTCTAGAAAATTAATAACAATACCTGTTATTAATGCAGGCATTAGTGAGGCTACTAAAGATTTGTTGCAATCCAAAATTATAGAAGATTCAGACTCTCCTTATAATTCCCGTGTGTGGATCATACCTAAAAAGGCCGATTCACGAGGAAATAAAAAATGGCGAATGGTCATGGACTTTCGAAAGTTAAATGAGAAGACTATTGGCGACACCTACCCCTCACCCAATAAAACCCACATACTGGATCAGCTGGGCGGAGCCAAATATTTTTCTGTACTTGACCTCGCTTCTGAGTTTCATCGGATGCCATTTGGGTTAAAGAATGCCTCCGCCACATTGCAAAGTCTCATGGATAGGGTTCTATCTGGTATCCAGGGGGTGGAACTATTTGTTTACACAGATGACATAGTCATCTATACCAACTCCCTGGAAGAGCATACCCAGAAGCTGAGAAAGCTGCTTACCCGCCTAAAAGCATCTGGACGCACCCTGCAACCAGATAAATGCAAATTATTGCGAAAAGAAGTTACATATCTGAGCCATATTATATCACGCGATGGGGTTCGTCAGGATCCCTAAAAAGTGGAGGCAGTGCGCAGATTTCTGAGGCCAAAGAATACTAAAAACGTTTAACAATTTTTGGGACTCGTTGGCTATTACCATCGATTTATTAAAAAATTTTCAACAATAGCAAAGCTATTAAGGTACCTGTTGAAAAAAGGGGTTCGCTTTAATTGGACTAAATCTCAGCAAGGGGCCTTTGATAAATTAAAAAATATTCTATTGGAGCAACAACTTTTGTGTTATCCTGATTTTTCCGAAACTTCTGTGGTATCATGCGATGCTTCAAATTATGGAATAAGAGGGATTTTGAGTTAAGGACCTACAGGAGGGGACTTACCGGTAGCATATGCCTCACGAAAGTTGAGTGGTACCGAGGTTAATTATTCAACTATAGAAAAAGAGTTCTTCGCGATCTTATTTAGTGTTGAGAACTTTCGACTTTATTCATTGGGTCAAAAATGTATACTTGTAATCGACCATAGACCCCTTGTTTGGATGCACAACATAAAAAATTCGTGTTCAAAATTATTGAGATGGCGGTAATGGTTAAGGGAATATGAATATGACTTAGTATACAAAAAGAGAAGCGGAAATACAAATGCAGACGTGTTGTCGCGAAATCCGATGGAGGAGGAACAGACGAACTTTGATGTGAACTTTGATCCCCACCTAATGATGACCTTGATCCCTTAGATTCATCCATCTAGCTCCGTCGCTGTACTCTCTTTACAGTAACAGTGACGAATGCACAGATTGTAAAAGACTAAATTGTATAATTGAAGAAGGTTTTTTGGGCAATGAGGCTGATTTTTCTCACAAAAAATCACCATAATAAGAATAGAAATGTTTGTACAATTTTGAAAAATTCTGAATTACCTGACACCAGCGACGACGATCAGCTCGAAATAGCCAGTGCAGAAGAGAACTTCGGTGATGAGAATGAGACCCAAATGGTCGATCCTGAAGCCATTCCAGTGATGTGCCCGGGAGTTCGGCAGTTTTCAGGATCGATTAGTCGAGAGAATTTAAGGACCCAAATGGTCGATTCTGAAGCTATTCCGGTGGTTTATCCGGGAGGTAGGCAGTTCTCGGAATCGATTGGTGGAAAGTATCTGAGGACCAAAATGGTCGATTTCGAAGCCATTTTGGTGGCTTATCCGGGAGTTCGACAGTTTTAAGAATCGAGCGGTCAAAAGAAAAGTAAAAATTGTGACGAACTGAACGAAATCGGGGAGGTCAGACAGAATTATTATACGAAGGGCCAAGAATATGTATTAACGGATACAGTTACTGATGAAAACGAAACAGAGATTTTCTTGAAGGTCACTCCTTATTCCATGAACAATGACCTTGTCCCCTTTCCTCTCAGAACATAGTAGACCTTGAAGAAGAAAAGTTTAATATTTTTTCTCAAGATAAATCAGCTCGTCAAGTAAAGAATATTATTTATCAAAAATGTGACAAATGTAAATTCAAGCGACAATTTATTATGCACAATGAAATGGAAGAAGTCCTCCCTCATCGCCGGTGATATCCTCTTGAACAAATAGAACCTGCCACAGATAATACAGAAGAATAACCCCTTTTAAATGAGGCTGTGTGACCATCGATAAATACCTCACACGAGCCTTTTGTTCAGGATAAACTATTATCCCAAAATTCGGTGATGTCGTGCATAAAAATTTG
>NC_046664.1:117897808-117900760 GCF_010883055.1 Belonocnema kinseyi
TTAAATGAGGCTGTGTGACCATCGATAAATACCTCACACGAGCCTTTTGTTCAGGATAAACTATTATCCCAAAATTCGGTGATGTCGTGCATAAAAATTTGCAAAGATAAACTACATGAGAAACGATAATTTAGTGCAGTTTATACCTGCAGATTGCAGGCTCACAACTGAAACAAATAGGGAGTTAATAGAAGAAAATCGATTGCAATATGATGATTTAAAGCGAGAGTCTGCCGAGGACCTTCAAGTAGGAAACGTACTTGTTTATAAATATGATTATTAGAGTGTTTTTAATTTAATCATTAAAGAAACATTTTATTCAAAGTCATTCTTTACTCACGTTTGAAAAGCTCTTCGAGAATTAGAAAACGCGATGGACTACTTAAAAATACGTTCCGTTAGCATTTCTCGTATAGCTAACGGTATGAATTAAATAAACAGCCAATGAAAATAACGGATACTTCGACTCAAGCCTTTGAAAAAGTTGAAATCGATATTGTGGATCCTTTACCTATCACGGAAAAAGGGAATAAATATATTCTGACTACTCAAGATAATTTAACAAAATACGTTGACGGCATCCCTTTAATGAACATTGAGTCCATTACAATTGCTTTGGCTCTAGCTGAAAATTTTATAACGAGATTCGGATACCCCAAGGCAATTTTCATTCAGATCAGAGGAGTAATTTCATTAGCGATATTATAGCCAGCTTTTGCCGTATTTTTAAAATCAAGCAAATAAAATCTACCACCTTTCACCCATAATCGCTAGGATCATTAGAAAGAAGTCATCATGTGCTAATTTAGTACCTAAAAATGAATTGTGAGAAAGCAAACTGAGACGTATTGTTGCGCTTTGCTTTGTTTTTGTACGATACATCTATACATGAGGGTACGAGGCTTACCCCAGACGAATTAATCTTTGGAAAAAGGCTGGTATACCAACCGAATTTGCTGACGCGGAAGTCCCATTTACATATTACGATTTTATAAAAACATTGAGCAAAAAAATGACCTTAACTCAAAGTCCAGTCAGAGATTGATTGTTACAAGCCAAAAAGAAATCTAAGAAGTATTACGACGAGAAACTAAATGTTCAAAATTTTCAAGTAGGAGAAATGGTCTATTTGCAAAAAGACGCTCGAGGTGGTAAATTAGACTCAGAATATGACGATAAAGGACCGTATAAAATAACACAAATATTTGATGATTTAAATGTTGAGTTAAAAATGGAATGGAGAAAATTTACAATAGTCCATATGAATAGATTAAGACTTCAATGTCACAGGGTTCACCGGGGAAATAATTCAGCAGCGCAAAATTAGAAATAAAATATAATTATATGATTTCTTTTTGAAAGAATTAAGGGGATAGAGGAACAGAAATATAGAAGAAAGTTGGGAATAAAATTTCAAAAATTAACATTCAGTTTTTTTTAGCTGAAAAAAATCTTTTGAGAAGTAAAAGCAAAATGCATGTTTTTATCCATAAAATTAGTATGCTTAAAAATTAAATTATAAAACGCTATTTCCATAGCGAGGCCACACAGTTTTCTATTGCCCCAACGAGAACGTGTTCTCAATATATTTAATTCCTTCTAATTGTACCGGTAACGCACCTCACAGAGATATTTTTTATTCCTCAGAGGTGGTCATATTTCTATTTTATTTAATTCCTTCATGCGGAATGTAAATTCTGAAATTTTAATTCTCACCAATTCAACTCTGCCTCTCTAGAGCCAAAATTATTTAAATTCACACATTTGCTTAGATTTATTTGTTGCATTTTTTAAGGCGTTTAAATAGATTATTAAAATATAAATAAATATACATTTGAATATTTTTTTAATTTAGAAGTTATAAAAAGGTGTAATAATGAAAAACAGGTTAAATAAATGCTTTCGTTCAATTTTACTAAGTCGATTGAGAGGAATAGAATTTGCACTTTTTCTGTTCCCGTTGGGGGATTTTCAGATGGAGTAAAAAACGCGTGTTCACAGGAATACAAATTCTTAATTTTCTGAATTCAACACTTGCTACCGGGTTATTAAATTTAACAAATTTTGACATAATTTTAGATACGAATCGAATTAGTACTCGATACATATGGGAATCTTAACTATATACAGCTGAATAAATTTGAAAGTAGATCTTTAGGTTTAATACTGAAAAAGATCTTTTCTTTCGAAAAATCTTTTCATTAAGCGCGAAAGTGTTATGAGCGACTAAATCTCGCTCGTTTCTGCACCAAGAGTGCAGCACCTGGTAGTGCCGGCAAAAGGTGCTTAATTGAGTATGACTTCATATTATTCACAGAAGAATTTTGAAATTATACGATCGCCTGTTGAGAAAATGTATTTCTTGTCACGTAGCGAGCATTTAATGTTTAGATGTAAGAAAGGATGTCATAAATTTATTTTAGATGTAATGAACGTTAAGAGCGCGAAAGACTGAGAAATGTTTATATCAAAATATATGCATTCTTTCATGTAACAAAATGGGTTGTGAATGCTTTAGATTGTTAGTAATTTCTGTATATACTACGGTTAATTTGAAAGGCAATATCCGGACGTTAGGGACCGTAAATGTTTACATTCACTAGCGACAGGCTAAAGTACTGCGACTTTTGGGGCGACTTAGTTTCAAATCTAGGTTTACGAAGAAATCCCGTGGAGATTGCGAGTGCCCTCTCAGATGAATCAGTATACCGATGTATGGTAGAAAATATGTATGATATAAGTGGGCATGAGTGTACGCATGTGTGAGGAGTGGGAGCGCGCGCGTGTGGCCATGGTACCATGAAGAAAAAAAGCATCGAGGGTATATGCTGAAGGAGCCAGATCAGATAAATTCTCGACAGTCTAGAGTTTGGTTCTTCATCCAACTCAGGCTCTTTTTAAATTTTAGATTATAAATATTAATCCGGATTTGCCTAATTTTGTTAGAGTTTC
>NC_046664.1:117900860-117902006 GCF_010883055.1 Belonocnema kinseyi
TTTTTTCTCCCTTCTACGTGTGACGTATTTCGTTTTGCGGTTATTTTTAGAAAAATCCATCACTGTTTGAATCTTTAGTGTTCTATTTCTCCTTTAGAGTGGAAAAAAATTGTTATTCAAAGTGTAAGTGCGAAAAACCTACATAATAAGTGATAAAATAATGTCGCGTTGTTTTTGAAAGGGCTGTGCTTCGGGTAGTAGGGCGCAGAAAGAGAGAGTTCCTTACCGATAGATATCTTTGAGTATATTCTAAAGATTATCTAGGGTCAGAGAAGCTCAGAGAAATTCTCCGCAGGCACTCAGGTAGATATATTTAAAGGTCCAGGTAGGTCTTTTAAATGTTTTAAAGGCTTTAAAATGTCCTTTCCGAAATTGAAATAGAAATGCGATCATAAATAACAAGCATAGAGGCTATATCAATAGAGTAGCCCACACTTAAGGGGAATTAATACGTTTCTCGTAAATGGAATCAGATACGCCAAAAAAAGACAACATTTTTTAATTCAACTAGAAAATTGTATATTAGTATATAAGTTATAATTATAAATTAGTATAATGATAAAACTCCTAAATTAAAAAAAGTGTTTATAATTTAAATAGGAATTTAAAAAGTGAGAGTCGGGTTAGCGACGGCCAGTTACTGTAAATAACTCTGCCCGTGCGGTACGTGCCGAATACGAAAGGAACATTATATTACCGTCGCACCACTCTTGCATTCTATTTTTATATTCCTCTTGTTTTAATGGCATTATTCATATAATTATATAAATTACACAAGCATTATCACTGCGTGCGTGACACCGACTGATATTTGACATAACTAAACTTAACCTATAAACACACAATTTACTCCGTAGCAGCCGACAATTTCTGATTTTATATTTTCACTGAAGGGGCGCTCTAATCTGGGAAGGGATAAAACTCCGAGGACAAGCGATCGCGAAGTCGCACCAACCGAAATACATGGCGTGCGTTCTCCTTGTAGTACTTCGTGATGGTTAGCATGCTTAAATTTTAGAACATCTTGCAAAGAATGTGTCTATACCACTCTAAAGGAGAAATAGAACACTAAAGATTCAAACAGTGATGGATTTTTCTAAAAATAACCGCAAAACGAAATACGTCACACGTAGAAGGGAGAAAAAA
>NC_046664.1:117902106-117903242 GCF_010883055.1 Belonocnema kinseyi
CACTCTAAAGGAGAAATAGAACACTAAAGATTCAAACAGTGATGGATTTTTCTAAAAATAACCGCAAAACGAAATACGTCACACGTAGAAGGGAGAAAAAAAGCCTCAAATTAACCTCAAAAGAAAGTACATGACACCACGTATGACTCCGGGAAGGGAAAAAATACAAATATAAAAAAATTATAATAACAGCAAAACAAGAAATAGAACCTTCAAGAGGCGAGAAAGTGAAAGATTTTTGTAATAAATAACCTCGAATCGAAATACATCCCACGTAGAAGGGAGAAACATAGCCTTTAAGTAACCTTAAAAACAAGTGTATCACAATACGTATGACTGTGAGAAGTGAACAAACAAAAATATAAATAAATTAATACAAGCAGCAAAAAATGAATCCAGGAAGTCAATATGGCACTTCGTGACGCGATTAATTCTAGGTTCATAGAAATATAAAAAATGGACTTTTTCGCTATTTTCTTAGTCACGGTAAATTTCTCGACTATTTGGCCTAATAATGTTTGATATACATTAATGGAAATTTATTTGCAATAGGTTGCAACAGCAATATATATTATTGTTGCTTTTTTATGAGATTTTTAGCTATATCTACGATGCGGAGAGAAGGAATTTTTGTATGAAACCTTAGAGGAGTACTTTTGACTCCCGAAAGAAAATTTTCATTTTCAATAGAACTTCAAGCAAACAAATTTTGTTTGATACGCCACAATAAACATCTAGAATAAACATCTAAAACATCGGTATACGAAATCGTTATTAAGAGACTATGTATCTTCAATTTCATATACCCTGTAGTTATCATTTATAAATAAAGTAAGATATTTCTGCTTTTATACAAATTAAAAACAATTTTTACAGTAATTTTCAATTAATAATAATAAAACATGATATTTTCTCCTACAGTAAAATATAAATTGCATTGTATTTTTAGTACAAAATTTTAATAATTAAGCAAATAGTTAAGAATCCTAACGCCCAAGCACCACCACACTTACGTTGTTAAGTTTTGCGCAGGTCCAATGGCTGCGAAACTCTAATTGGTGGTTCGTGCTGTTGATTAAATTATTGGAATAAACCCCGGAATCATTTGAAATAAAAAATATTATAGTTTGAATAAA
>NC_046664.1:117903342-117904589 GCF_010883055.1 Belonocnema kinseyi
CAAATTTTTATGCACGACATCACCGAATTTTGGGATAATAGTTTATCCTGAACAAAAGGCTCGTGTGAGGTATTTATCGATGGTCACACAGCCTCATTTAAATATATAAGTATCCCCGCCTGTCACGCGGGAGACCGGGGTTCGATTCCCCGCCGGAGAGCCATTTCGGTTCGGTTTTGATTCCTCTAGAATAAAACGGAAGGGCCTATGACAAAGCCAC
The DNA here is from genome assembly GCF_010883055.1 of Belonocnema kinseyi. Lineage (NCBI taxonomy): Eukaryota > Metazoa > Arthropoda > Insecta > Hymenoptera > Cynipidae > Belonocnema > Belonocnema kinseyi. The sequence continues at coordinate 117,903,563 of NC_046664.1, forward strand.
CGAACGCGCCCTCGGGTTGCGGATAGAGGGTCCCTGTACCAAGGGTTTCTGCTGAATATGGTTACAGAAATAAATAGGCAGTCGCGGACAATTGTCCAGGGGTGGTCCCGAAGGAATTAACCCCTAAGCGGAGGTGTGAAAACCGTGCCGAAAGCTGAATGGCATCTGGGTGAGGTATCTAGAACGGTGACTCTGGGATACCAGGCATGCGGGGCTCTACAAGGATGGACGAACCCCTTTCCCTAGCTTCTCGTGGGAACAACAATGACAACACCAAACATAGTTGTAGTAAGTGCGGTTCAAAACAACAGAACGCGCAGGGCTCCCGACAATGTGTCGGCCAACAATGCCGACCAATCTAGAGCTGGAGGAGCCAATGCTCCCCCAGGTTCAACCATGCTGAACTACTCCGTAAAAGGGGCTACGTAAGCGGAACGCCTACTCTACCACAGCTAGAACATGCCGGCAGCAAAGAAAGAGAGGCGACACTAATACCAACCGCGGGCAGGCATCCAATAGATGAAGAGCGAAGCTTTACGACCCGGAGAAACATCAACACCTAGGGTTCTCTCAAGCCTAAAGATCTGGCTGAAATGGATGACGGGCTTCGTGGACATTTTTCCAGTGAATCCGACCTCTGAGCTATCAATTATTGTGTGTATAATGCAGCGAGAGCTTTGGCCGATGCGAACCGTAAAACGAACCCAACGGCTAATCATAAGACCAAAAGACGAATGCATCAACTTACCGTAAAGATAGACTGGGCAAGACAGTACGCGTCCCGCATTCAATGTGTGATTGACTACATCACATCTGGCAGGAATTTTACCGCCAAGGTTCGAAAGTTCGCGTGCGAACTCCGGACCCGTTATCACATACTTAACAAGTCAAAGCTGCTGACCATCAGGCAGCATATTTTTGAGAAAATACGGATACTATCTGACGCTAAGAGAAGTCTAGAGCGGAGGGAGAGATGGGTCAGAGAAAATCAACAGTTTCTCTCTGACCCATCTCGCCTCTTCCAAGA
>NC_046664.1:117904689-117906700 GCF_010883055.1 Belonocnema kinseyi
GGATGTGACATCTATAAAGGATACTTTCCGAAGCAGATACAAACGTCTCATCCGACAGATTTGGTCTTCCGTACTGTCGGCGAGGAACAAAGTATCTGCAACCATCATGCTTGCCGTCCCGACACCACTCTATTCATTTGGAGTAGTTCCATGGACGAAGAACGAGATCAGATCTCTTGATATCGGGACAAGAGAGGTTCTGCACATGAACAAAAGCATGCATCTTAAGTCTTCCGTTCCGCGACTGTACATCTCACGCCGTCAAGGGGGTCGCGGTATATTGAGTCTTGAATGTCTTCCCAACAGGATTATTCTGGGTACAGCACATAGAGTTGCAAATGGAAGAGACCCTCTTCTTAAAATGGTCAGGAATCACGAAGAAGTGGGCAAAGGAGCATTTCTATACAAAGCAGCGGATGATGCTGCTGAAACAGTCGGATTTGACTTCAGTATTAGGGGTGAGCAAAATGCATCAAATCTAATCTATCTCGAGTACTCACTCCTGAAAGCCCGGATTAAGAAAACACAAGAGAAAAACTTTCGTGAACACCTCCTCGATAAGAGGATGCACGGTACAAGTCAATGTCTTGTGAGCTAACGTTTGCGTTCCTTAAATCGCCCGGATTGAAGTCTGGTACAGAGGGTTTCATTTATGCATGCCAAGACGGTGTCATTTGTACCTTAACATACCGTCGCCACATTTTGAGCCAAGACATGCCCGATGATAGCTGCAGGGCGTGCCATGCACACACCGAGCATTTAGCTCACATACTATCTAGTTGTCCAACACACGCGGGAACGACCTACATTCAAAGGCACAATGCGGCACTAAGAGTGCTTCATTACCATCTCTGTCACTCCTACGGCATTCACATAAATACCGCTCCTCTAAATGCTCCTAGGGAAATTGAGTCAATTGTCGAGAATGGGAAGTGCCGCATATACTGGAACTTTATATTCTCGACAATTGTTTCTGTTGCTCACTCGAGGTCTGACATGGTTCTTCTTGACTTCGAGAAGTGAACCATGTTCGTTATCGAATTTTCGGCACCAGCTGACAAAAACATCATAGCCAAGGAGAATGAAAAGAAAGAGAGGTATTGAGACCTTATAAGGGAGTTGCAACGATTTTACCCGGAATATTTGGTTAAACTGATCGTCCTTATCATCGGCGCTCTTGGAGGTGCCAAGCTTTCACTTGCTAATAGCGCATCAGCCCTCTGCCTCAACCGTGTATGTGCATGCAGTAGTAGTTGTCTTACGATCCGGAGGGGAAATGTCGGTCAAACTAATCCAACAGATGGCGCCACAAAAAGTAGATCTGACTTTTTCAGTGAATTGCATTAAGAAAAAGAAAAAATAATTATAAACTTGATTCTGCTTGCAAATGAACAAAAAATATTTATATTAAAAAATAAGAGTAACCATTACTAATTATATAAAAATAGAAAAAGTCATAAAAATATTTAGTTTAATATGAATAAAATTTAATTTTAAAATACATTTTGAAAGTAGTTCGAAATTCATATTTCTATGATTTATTTCACTAATATTATCGATTTAATTATTTGTTTTAGTTGAAAAAATTATTTATTGTTAAAATTATTAACGGATCTAATGAAAAAATTAACAATATTTAATTCCTCGATAAGAAAATTATTTAAAACATATGTATGATTAGAAGAAGTAATAAGAAAGATATCACTTATTTCCAATATAAATATAATAATAATTAAAATATGTCAGACTACAACTTCAGTTCCAAGTGAAGAATCTTTGTACCTTTAAAATCTTAACAACTTCGAGTTTTGAAGGAAATATTTTTAAAAAGTAATGGTAATTTTAATTAAAATGTTTGAAGAGAATTATTCGGTAAAAAGTCAATGAGAAGTCTGATAAATGAGAAAATGGATTTAATATTATTTAATATAATGTACGAGGGTGGATTGATAAGTTTCCGGCCTGACCAAGAGATGGCGCCACTAGGCCTACCTTGAGGTGGCGTTCTATA
>NC_046664.1:117906800-117911951 GCF_010883055.1 Belonocnema kinseyi
TCAGCCTTGGAGGAGATTATGTTGAGAAATAAAAAAAAAATTCTTAAAAACGTTGTTTTTCTTGGTCAGGCCGGAAACTTATCAATCCACCCTCGTATATATTTATTTAAATTGAACCGAACATCATATATACAAATAGTCTTATTATCGGTAAAAAATTTTTGTTTTTGCTAAAAATGCTTCACATCATTATACGAATTACATTTAATAACAAAAATAATTTAAGCGTTTATAATAACCACTGTGATAAACAATTATTTTGGCTAAATATTAGAATTTGAGATTTTTGAAATTATAATTTCCTTCAATGGCCAGAACGATTCAGGTATTCCTTAAAATAATAAATATTTAAAATAATAAATATTTAAAATAATAAATATTTAAAATATTAGAGAAAATATAAAAATTTAAGTTTTTCTAAACAAATTAGATAAACAGATTTGAAATTTTGGCCCTTTGGAATGGAAATTTTTTGTTTGCACTGGAAATGTTTAAAGTTATTGGACGGATTACTGCTAGCCACTGACATATTAGGAAAGTTAACAATAACAACTGTTATTAACAATTCTTGTGACAAAGTATTTAAACTTAAGGTTCTATCAAATTTAAATTTCCTTTGATGGCCAAGTCGGTGGGTTATTGTCAAAAGATTTTGTATTGAGTGAATCTCAGCATGCAGTGTTATGATTCATTTTCAATCTATTTAGATTGAAAAGCCTACTTTTTCCAAGTCAAAGTGCCAACATTTAGAAATTGTTTATATAAATTGTTTTTAAACATGTAAGTTATTATATTCTACTAAATGTTATCAAAGATACATTTTTTAGGAATATCCGGAGCCATTGTAGCAATTAAAGAAAATAAAATTTTGATAAAACCTTACCTTTGAATATTTTGTCACAAGAATTATTTATAACAATGGTTATTGTTAACTTCTCAAATATTTTTGTGATTAGCAGTCATTCGTCCAACAGTTTAAAACATTTTCAGAGAAGAAAAAAATTCTATGAGAAAGGATCAAAATTTTGAATTTCTTTATCTAATTTGTTTACAAACATTTAGATTGTTATATATTATCAAATCTTATTAAATATTTATTATTTTCAGTATTACCTGAAGTCGTTCTGGCCATTGAAGGACATTATAATTTGAAAAATCTCAAATTCTAATATATTGCCACAAAAATTGTTTATCACAGAGGTTATTATAAACTTTTAAAGTATTTTTGTTATTAAATGTCTTTCCTACATTAATGTGAAGCATTTTTAGAAAAACAAAAATTTTTTATCGATAATAAGACTATTTGTATATATGATGTTCGGTTCAATTTAAATAAATATATACATTATATTAAATAATATTAAATCCATTTTCTCATTTATCAGACTTCTCATAGACTTTTTACCAAATAATTCTCTTCAAACATTTTAATTAAAATTACCATTACTTTTTAAAAATATTTCCTTCAAAACTCGAAGTTGTTAAGATTTTAAAGGTACAAAGATTCTTCACTTGGAACTGAAGTTGTAGTCTTACACATTTTAATTATTATTATATTTATATTGGATACAAGTGATATCTTTCTTATTACTTCTTCTAATCATGCATATGTTTTAAATAATTTTCTTATCGAGGAATTAAATATTGCTAATTTTTTCATTAGATCCGTTAATAATTTTAACAATAAATAATTTTTTCAACTAAAAACAAATAATCACATCGATAATATCAGTAAAATAAATCATAGAAATATGAATTTCGAACTACTTTCGAAATGTATTTTAAAATTAAATTTTATTCATATTAAACTAAATATTTTTATGACTTTTTCTATTTTTATATAATTAGTAATAGTTACTCTTATTTTTTAATATAAATATTTTCTGTTCATTTGCAAACAGAATCAAGTTTTTAATTATTTTTTCTTTTTCTTAATGCAATTCAATGAAAAAGTCAGACCTACTTTTTGTGGCGCCATCTGTTAGATTAGTTTGACCGACATTTCCCCACCGGATCGTAAGACAACTACTACTGCATACACATGCATGGTCGAGGCAGAGGGCTGATGCGCATCTTTTGAGGTTTCGTTATTTCAAGTATAAAATGTAAATGATATACATATTAATACTATTATCTATATATATATATATATATAATTTAAAATTTGTCATAAGGACAACCGCAGGATTTCGTCGGGAGCGGCTGCTAATCTGGAAAATTGCACCCGCTTCCAGCGAAATAGCGGTAAAATTTCAGCCACAACCACGTCTCACTACCGTGAGATAGCTGGTTCCAGTCTGTAAAGGAATCAATACGACGATCCAGCAAAAGCCTCGTGCACCCTGAGAACACGGAGCGACCCAAGGACAACCGCCTTCTGCATTTTTTCCGCAAGTGTTCTAGCATATTGTTGACACGCAGGGATGCTTTTTAGGTCATTAGCAAGTGAAAGCTTGGCACCTCCAAGAGCGCCGATGATAAGGACGATCAATTTAACAGAATATTCCGGGTACAATCGTTGCAACTCCCTTATAATGTCTTGATACCTCTCTTTCTTTTCATTCTCCTCGGTTATGATGTTTTTGTCAGCTGGGGCCGAAAATTCGATAACGAATATGGTTCGCTTCTCGAAGTCAAGAAGAACCATGTCAGGCATCGAGTGAGCAACAGAAACAATTGTCGAGAATATAAAGTTCCAGTATATGCGGCACTTCCCATTCTCGACAATTGACTCAATTTCCCTAGGACCATTTAGAGAAGCGATATTAAGGTTAATGCCGTAGGAGTGACAGAGATGGTAATAAAGCACTCTTAGTGCCGCATTGTGCCTTTGAATGTAGGTCGTTCCCGCGTGAGTTGGACAACTAGATAGTATGTGAACTAAATGCTCGGGGTGAGCATGGCACGCCCTGCAGCTATCATCGGGAATCTCTTGGCTCAAAATGTGGCGACAATATGTTAAGCTGGAAATGACACCATCTTGGCATGCAGAAATGAAACCCTCCGTACCAGACTTCAATCCGGGCGATTTAAGGAAAGCAAACGTTAGCTCACAAGACATTGACTGATCCTTCACATTTCTGTGGAAGATACCGTGCATCCTCTTATCGAGGAGCTGTTCACGAAAGTTTTTCCCTTGTGCTTTCTTAATCCGGGCTTTCAGGAGTGAGTACTCAAGATAGATAAGATTTGATGCATTTTGATCACCCCTAATACTGAAGTCAAGTCCGAGTGCTTCAGCAGCCTCCTCCGCTGCTTTGTACAGAAACGCTCCTTTGCCCACTTCTTAGTGATTCCTGACCATTTTTAGAAGAGGGTCTCTTCCATTTGCAACTCTATGTGCTGTACCCAGAATAATCCTGTTGTGAAGACATTCAAGACTCAATATTCCGTGACCCCCTTGACGGCGTGAGATGTACAGTCGCGGAACGGAAGACTTAAGATGCATGCTTTTGTTCACGTGCATAACCTTCCTTGTCCCGATATCAAGAGATCTGAGCTCGTTCTTCGTCCATGGAACTAGTCCAAATGAATGGAGTAGTACCGGGACGGCAAGCCTGTTCGTTGCAGATACTTTGTTCCTCGCCGACAGTTCGGAAGACCAAATCTGTCGGACGAGACGTTTGTATCTGCTTCGGAGAGTATCCTCTATAGATGTCACATCCTGAATGCGGCTCTGTGGCACGCCCAGGTATGCATAAGTCTCTCCAGCGCAAAGGTATCGTATGGCGCTTCTATCAAAGAGCTCAGGATCTTCAGGGATGCCATTAAGTTTTCCTCGCATCAAATAAACCTTGGCGCATTTCTCTAACCCAAATTCCATTCCAATTTCCTTAGTATATCGTTCGACAATCCCCAGAGCTAGATGCAGTTGCTCTCTGTTTTTAGCATAGATCTTAAGATCGTCCATCTAAAATACATGAGTGACCTTGTACTTTCGATCTGCAGGTTTGCCGCACAAGTACCCGTCGGAATGGCGAAGTGCTAGAGATAGTGGCAATAATGTAAGGCAAAAGAGGATTGGGCTCATGGTGTCGCCCTGAAAGACACCTCTCTGAAAGGTGACCTTGTTAGTTGTCACACGATTTCTTCCAGATGAGATAGTAAATCTGGTTTTCCACAGCGGCATCAATCTCTCTATGCACCCAACTATTTGCGGATGAACCCTTAAGATTTCCAAAAGACAGATAATAAGTCTATGGGATGTTGAATTGAAAGCTTTCCGATAATCAATCCAGGCCATCGATAGGTCACGCTGGTAGAATGCTGCATCTTTGCAGACACATCTATCGATGAACAGGTTCTCCCGACATTCGGCTACGCCTTTCTTTGAGCCTCGTTGTTCATAAATTTCTTGCCACACAGGTTCAATTCCCCGAACAATCCTATTATTTAGGATAGCTGCGAATATCTTATAAAGCGTGTTCAGACAAGTTATTGGCCTGTAATTCTTCGAGTCAGCTAAGTTGCCTATTTTCGGCAGAAGTATTGTGCGCCCTCCCACCAACCACTCTGGAATCGGCTCTTCCGACTTCAGATATGAAGTGAAAATACGGGCCAAATGCTGATGGGTTGAAGAAAACTTCTTCCACCAGAAAGTTTTCATACAATCTGGTCCCGGTGCGGAACAGTTCTTCATCCCTCTTAATACTTTTTTCACCTCCTCGGTAGTGATGGGTGGGCATTCTTTATCTGGTGTTATGAGGGCAACACATAACTCCTTGAAGCTCTTTATATTTTCTGAGTCTTCGTCCAGTCTATGCTGAACTTCTTAGACTTCTCTCCAAAATACTTCGACCTCCTCTGGTTTGGGTGGGTGTTCGAGACAGTAACTGGAGGGTCTTGGAAGAGTCGAGATGAGTCAGAGAGAAACTCTTGATTTTCTCTGACCCACCTCTTCCTCCGCTCTAGACTTCTCTTAGCGTCTGATAGTATCCGTATTCTCTCAACAATATGCTGTCTGATGGTCCGCAGCTTTGACTTGTTAAGTGTGTGATAACGGGCCCGGAGTTCTCGCGCGAACTTTCGAACCTTGGCGGTAAAATTCCGGCCAGACGTGATGTAGTCAATCACACACTGAATGCGGGACGCGTACTGTCTTGCCCAGCCTATCTTTATGGCAAGTTGATGCATTCGTCTTTTGGTCTTATG
>NC_046664.1:117912051-117926667 GCF_010883055.1 Belonocnema kinseyi
TTATAATTATGTTATAATAGTCTCATTTATATCTTGATCCTGATTTTAAAGAAATTAAAGAAATTGGCGATTTTAACTATATTTCAATAGAATATTTTTTTGTGTATAAAAGTTCCCTTACGATAATACACCGTTCGGAAACCGTTGAAAGGGACCATTCAGCTACCGTTGAAAATGACCGCTGGTTTCTCAACGGTCTTTTCGCGCGGCGGCTCGCCACTAAGACCTTTTCTGAAAGGTCAGCGGGCAGAGGGAAGGTTCTCTCTACGGTGAGAGCCACTGTTGGGGGAATGAATGGTTCTGAAGTCCAGTAGATGGCGACAGACTTGTCGAAATAACGAAAGTAGGAGCTCTTCATATATTCGACCCTCTCTCTCTTCTTTCCTTATAGTAATTTTTCACATCCAACTTCTTATTATTTTTAATAATTTTTATACAGAAAAAACGTCAATTGCAGAATTAATTTTTCCTTTCAATTGCCATATAACTTTCGAAAAAATACCATTTTTTATTCGTTTGCCCCTACAGGCCATATTTTTAGAGGTTTATAGGTATCCTCGATCGTATTTGTTTTATCTTGCTGACCATAATTGGCTTGAATAGTGTTATCAACTCCTGCCATTCAGCCATGCATAAAAATAAATGAATAACTGTTTCATTCTCAAGTAATTAAAAAAAGCGCTAAGAGTGATTTCACGTATACAGATATAAAAATCGCTAATAATATTAAATAAATTAATATTTTTATTAATAAAATATAGTATAATACTAAACATGATGTATTTCTAATACATTAAAAAAGGCCCCTAATTACAAATAATTTGGGTATTTTTCGAAAGCTAGGACAGCCTTTCATTTATACTTTACATATGAGCTCCCTTACACTTTTCCAAGAAATAGGCCATTTTTAGCTTTTAAAAGGGATATGAACAGTTTATTTTTCAACGTTTTTAAATGAATATCTTAATTAATGAAAAAATGCGAAAAACAATTATTACCTATTTCAAGTAATAACACAGGTATACAAAGATTTTATATCAGAAACCTGCCATAGTATTTCTAAAGGATTTTGTTTAATTAGTTTTTGCTATTTTTAGATTTTTATTTTTTATTTCACCCATATTTTAACATATTGCTTTAACCCATTACCACCTCAGAGCTACCTCCAACTTTTTATAGGAGAAAACATTAACCTATCATTAATTTTCAAACATTTTCAGTGTTTCCTAATCGTAATGTGATCAACTGTATGATGTCCGCGTGGTCGTTAATGAGTTAAGGCATTGATAAAACAAAAACTCAATGTATTATATTTCAGCCAAAAGAACCCAGTGGGCACAAAGTTTGGCGACGTATTTACGACATCGTTACGACATCCTATGTCCGTGCCGTCAAGGTGTCTTTACGATATCGTAAATAAGTCGTATGATCTGACGATGTCTTTACGATATCGCAAAGACACCGAAACGACATGGACATAGGATGTCGCAAAGTTGTCTTGAAGATGTCGTAACGATGTCGTAAAGACGTCGCCAAACTTTGTTGCCACTGGGGTATTGTATTGAAAGTTCGTATTTTTGGTTTATTTTTTTCGTGAAAAATTACTCTTTTTATTTCATTTTTTTTCAAGTGAAAATTAAATGTCTTGAGTAAAAAATGAACTATCCTATTTAAAGTTTAAATTCTTTCCTTTTTAATTTAAAATTTGTTTGGTTTTTGAATGACAATTTATTTTTTTAACTTAAAATTCCACTTTTTTGGATCCGTATCGCTTTCATTCGACCCTGTTTCATTCAATAATAACGTCCGACGATGGGATGATCCAAAGTCTTACTGATTTTTATCACTCAACACAGGAGTTAAACTTTCAAACAAGTAGTTGAATTTTCAGCGAAAACGGATGAGTTCTGAATGTAATTTAGTTGATCTTTTAAACAAGAAAAGATTATTAATTTGAATCAAAAACAGTTAAATCGAATGAAAAAGAGAGTTATTTACATTTTTAATCAAAAGTTAAGCTTTCCATGAAGTAGTTAAACTTTCCATCAAATAATTAGATTTTAAACCAACAAGATGAATTTTTACCAAAAGGCATTATATTTTAAACCAGAAAAGACGAATTTTCAACGAAGTTGTGTGTACGTATTATGTATGCAATGGATATAACAAAAACAAGTTCATAAAAGGACCAGTCATAAACGGAACATATTTTGAAAAAGATAAGTTGGTTTACCCATAATGAGTTTTGCGTACAGCTGGTCGAGCTTAAGTAATGAAAGGATTATCTTCAAAAATTCTCGAAGAAAGACCCTTTTCAAAAGTCGTAAGAATAAATTTTCGAAAACAGCACATTTTATAGTCTTATTGCTTCTTGAAATTTTAAAACCTAAGCTGTCTATTTTTGCCAATAAACCATCTACCTGCACCTACACATTTATGAACGATTTTGTGTTAAGGTGCGGATTACCGAGGCTATTCAAAATTTCTAGGAAAATAATTAATTAATGCCATTCCCGTGATCTTCTTGAAACAAAATTTCAAATTTGTCACATCAAAATTTCAGCGACAAAGTTCAGCTTTAAATAAATAGTTATATTGTTAACAAAAAAAAAAGATTTCAACGGAAAATGCAATATTTGATATTTCAATTCAAAGATAAAAAAAATAAAAAACAGTTAAATTCATCGAAATAAGCTAAATTTTCAACCAAGCGTATTTTCAACCTAAAAAGATAAATTTCCAACTACAATTATAAATATTTAACTGTAGTCGATAAATTTAAAAAAATTTGTTTAACAAAAAAAATTATAACCTTTAACACAAATAGTTTAATTTTAAACCCAAAAGAATTTCAACTAAAATAAAGTAGTTTAGTTTAAATTTGTTACTAAAACAGTTGAACTTTCAACCAAAGATATTTGAAATTTCAACTAAAAAATATAAATTTGAAACCTAAAATGGAAAAACTAAAAATTGTAACCAACAAAAAGAACCAATTTTTCACAAAATAGTTAAATTTTCAATTGAAAAATACATATTCAACAGAAAAAAGAGAAATCACAACCAAATAGTTGCATTTTTAAACTAAAAAGACGAAATTTAAACAAGAGATAATAAATTTCTTACCAAAAAGACGAAGTTTCATCAAGAGTCAAATTTTAAACAAAATAAAAAAGACTTTCCCATGAAAAAACAGAAAATTTCAAGAAAGTTGTCAAATTTTTAACAAAAAGAACGTTCAGTAAAATGCATAAATTTTGAACTAAAAAAGATGAATTTTCAACAAAAAATTGGATAGTTACACTTTCAGCTAAAAAGATAAATTAAAAAAAAAACTAATTTTCAACCAAGTAGTTGCATTCTTGGACCAAAAAAAAGAAATGTAAATAAAAGATAAATTTTCAACTAAAAATGATTAATTTTTAACAAAAAATATCAACAAAATTGTTGTATTTTTCACCAAAGAGTCGCATTTCTAAATAAAAGAGACGAAATTTAAGTAAAATATATGAATTTTTAAACCAGAAAGATAAAATTTCACCAACCGTTGAATTTTAAACTAAAAATGAAATACTAAAGATTTCAATTAAAAGAATTGTCAACAACAACAGCCGAAAAGTGATTTTTGAACCAAACCATTGCATTTGTAACCAAACAAGATCAAATTGCTATCAAAAAGAGTTCTGAATAAAAAAATTCTATAAAATACGTGGATTTTCAAGTAAAAAAGATTAATTTTCATTCAAAAGTGGAATAGGTGAATGTAATTTTATCATTTGAAGATGTCTTTCATTTTCGTGAAAATTCACATTTATATTGAAAATTTACGTTTTATTGAGAAACCCGGCCATTATTCTTAAAAGTATATCTAAAACGATTTAAACAGATTTACAAAATTGTCAACAAAATAATCTAGAAGAAGATTATCACGAATTTAAAAAATTTTTTAGGTTTCATTAAAAATTTTAGGGAAATTTTTAATCATTTTAAGAGATGTTTAGAAGTTTTGAAAGATTTTTAAGAATAATTTAAAACTTGAAAAGACTCTAAATAATTAAAAATAAAATTATATCATACAAAAAATGAATTAAGATTCATATGAAAATTACAAATAGTTTTTTATCTTGGAAATTAATTTTAAAAGAATATTCAAGGAGATTTCAAAAGATTTCTAAAATTGTAAAAAAGGTGGAAAATTTCAAGGCATTTTTTTATTTTGCAGGATTTATAAAAAGTTTAAAATTTAACAAAAATTAAAAAATAATAATTTAACACTTTAATCAATTTCGAAAAAAATAAACTAACATGTAGATTTTTGGAGATTTTAAAATAAAATTTTGAAGATATTTAAGGGTTTTTAGTTTGAAGATAATGAAAAAATATTCTTAATATTTCTGGGATAATTTTACATGATTTTTTAATTGTTTGAAAATTTAATTTTTACAGAACAGTTAAAAATAGTTTAAAAGAAAACAAAAAAGTTTTGAAAAATATATAAAAATTGAAAATTTTTTAATTTATAAAATAATCGATTATGTTTAGAACATATTTGTAAGTTTTCAAGAAATTCCAAAATGTTTAAAAATGTGATATAATGCCAAAAAATGTTGACAAAATGTATATTTTTGACAGCCGGTATTGAATATTTTTGCACAAAGAAATAATCTAATTTAGTTAAAAATATGTTTTTTTTAAGTGATATCGGTTTTATAGTTTTATATCGGCTTTTATATATCGAATTTAATATGGTTAATTCGATCGTAAACATTTGTAGGGGTATTTTTACCCATAGTGCCAGTTAAGGTTTAAATCATTTTTTTAACCTTTTAAGATAATAAAGAATATGCTTAAGATTCCTAGGAAGATTTAAACGATTTTACTGTTTAAAAAATAATTTTAAAGGAATATTTAAAAAGATTTGAAAACAAATTTTGTTGTATAAATAACAATTACACAGTTATTAATTTGTAACTACATAAAATAAAAAGAATTGAAGTTCGAATGTAATTTTTCGGTACAATTGATACTAATTTCAAGATCTCAGGTATGTCCGCCACTAATCCAACGCGATATATAACGCTTGGTAAATGCAATTTATTGAGGGGTGACCTGTTTCCTGTTTATCTATATATTACTTGGTTTTCGAATTTTCCTGTACATTATTTTTAATACATAAAATACTACTTTTCAATCATTATAATAATATGTTTTCATAAATGGTTTAAACAATTTGCTATACATTTGAGCAATTTTTGCTGAGAATAGATTTACAAAGTCGCAGTTTTTCAGAGTTTTTAAACTCTTTTTAAACTTTTCAGTTAAATCTAGGAAATAATCAATGAAATTCAATATAAATAATTGTTTAAACAATCCCAGTGGGCAAAAAATTTGGCGACGTCTTCACGACATCGTTAAGACATCTTTACGACAATTTTACGACATCCTATGCCCATGTAGTTTCGGTGTCTTTACGATATCGTAAAGACATCGTTAGATCATACGTCTTCTTTACGATATCTTAAAGACACCTTAACGACATGGAGATAGGATGTCGTAAAGACGTCGCCAACCTTTGTGCCCACTGAGTTCTTTTCGCTGAAATATAATACGTTGAATTTTTGTTTTATCAATGCCTTAACTCATTAACGACCACGCGGACATCATACAGTTGATCTGATTATGATTAGGAAACACTGAAAATGTTTGAAAATTAATGATAGGTTAATGTTTTCTTCTGTAAAAAGTTGGAGGTAGCTTTGAGGTGGTAATGGGTTAAAGCAATACGTTAAAATATGGGTGAAATAAACAATAAAAATCTAAAAATAGCAAAAACTAGCTAACCAAAATCCTTTAGAAATACTATGGCAGGTTTCTGATATAAAATCTTTGTATACCTGTGTTATTACTTGAAATAGGTAATGATTGTTTTTCACATTTTTTCATTAATTAAGATATTCATGTAAAAAATTATTTGAACTTCGGCTGCGCAACAAGATAGACAAATATGCAAACGTTGAAAAATAAACTGTTCATATCCCTTTTAAAAGTTAAAAATGGCCTATCTCTTCGAAAAGTGTAAGGGAGCTCATATGTTATGATCAGTCGCATTAAGCATTGCGATACTTTAGTACTGACATGTATTATGATATAACTAATTCATAGTACAGTCCGTACTAGGAATCGTAAATGTTAATAAATGCACCATCTTAAATGAATATAAACAGCAGGAGTTGATAACACTATTCAAGACAACTATGGTCAGCAACATAAAACAAATGCGATCGAGGATACTTATAAGCCTCTAAAATTGTGGCCTGTAGGGGAAAACGAATTAAAAAAATGGTATATTTTCGAAAGTTATATGGCAATTGAAAGGAAAAATTAATTCTGCAATTGACTTTTTTTCTGTATGAAAATCATTAAAAATAATAAAAAGTTGGATGTGAAAAATTACTATAAGGAAAGAAGAGAGAGAGGGGGTCGAATATATGAAGAGTTCCTAATTTCGTTATTTCGACAAGTCTGTCGCCATCTATTGGACTTCAGAACCATTCATTTCCCCAACAGTGGCTCTCACCGTAGAAAGAACCTTCCCTCTGCGCTCTCACCTTCCAGAAAAGGTCTTAGTGGCCAGCCGCCGCGCGAAAAGACCGTTGAGAAACCAGCGGTCATTCTCAACGGTAGCCGAATGGTCCCTTTCAACAGTCTTTCAACGGTTTCCGAACTGTGTATTTTCGTAAGGGTTCATTTTTTAATTGAAAAACCTACTGTTGTATTTTAGGTTTAGAATTCATCTTGTTTGGATAAAAACTCAATTATTTGGTTGAAAAAATAATTGATTTGATGAAAATGTAACTATTTTTTTAAAAAAGGTCCTCTTTCCTGTCAAAAGTTCAACTACTTTGTTAAAATTTTTTATTTTTTTATTTGAAGATTCATCTTCATTTCATCATCATCATTTCGTTGAAAATTTAACTATTCTGGTGAAAATATGTGTTGTTGAAAATACATTTTTGAAACTAACAATTAATCTATACAATTTTTGGTTAAAAATTGACCTTTTTCAGTTAAAAATGTAACTATTTGGTTAAAAAATTGATCCTTTTTAGTTAAAAATTCAACTTTTTGGTTGAAAAATCATGTATTTTGTTGAAAATTCGTCTTTCTTTGTATAAATTAAGTTGTTTTATGGAAAATTAATACTTTTTGATTAAAAATTGAATTTTTCGGTTGAAATATCAACTGTAAATATTTTGGGTTGCAAAGTCTATTATTTTGTTGTCAATGCAACTATATTTTTAAAAATTAAAATCATAATTTTTGGGTGGAAAATTCGATTATTCACATAAATTTGAAGTACTTAGTAGAAAAATTAAATTTTTCTTATTAAGGATTCATAAGTATAGTTGAAAATTAAACTATTTGCCTTTAAATGAACTTTTTTGTTAAAAATTTTACAGTTTTCTAAAAAATGCATCTTTTTGGCGTTAAAAGTCAACAGTTTCATAGAAAGTTAAACTATTTGGTCGACCATTAAAATGTTGGTTGAAAAATAATATTTTTGGGTTAAAAATTCAGCTTTTTTGTAGATAATACTTACCTTGTTTTACTTTTAACTTTATTACTTTATTACTTACTTAACCTTGTTTGGTAGAAATTTAATCTTTTTGGTTGAAAATTTATCATTTTTGGTTAAAAACGCAATTGTTCGATTGAAATATCCACTGTACATCTTATTGGGTTTAAAAGTCGATTATTTCACTAAGATTTGAACTACTTTGTAAAATAAAATATTTTTTTTTAACAAAGTTTTACAATTATGGTTGAAAGTTGAACAATTTGGTTGAAAATTGAACTCATTAATTGAAAACTCATATTTTTTGCTTTAAAAATTCAACTTTTTGTAGATAATTCGTCTTTTTGACTTTAAAATTAAATCATTTTGTTGAAAATTCATGTGTTTTCTTTAAAATTTGTTTTTTTTGTAGATCATTAATTTTCTTGTCCGAAAATTCATCTTATTGGTTGATAATTTAACAACTTTGTTAAAAATTCATTTTTTGTATTTAAAATTGTATTAGTTAAAACATTAATTATTTGATAGAAAATTAATTTATTTGGTTAAAAAGTAAACTTTTTGGTTGAAAATTCATATATTTTGATAATTCGATTTTTTCCCTAAAATTAAAAAAACTGAAAAATAAAACAGTTGCCTTAAATTGTCCAGATTCTTTTTTGTATATTTTTAAAACCTTTTCAAATACTCACTTGAAATTAATTTTTCAAAATAAAAAATCATTTTCAATTTTCTGATAAATCACAACATTTTTTTAAATTCTTTTTAAATCTTTTACAATTCTCAAAAAGCCTAACTTTGTTCAAAATCAGCAAAAATCTACAGCCTGTTTCAAATTACTTGAAATAAATATATATATAATAAATAATTTAAGATTTTGAACTGGCCCCCACCCCCAGGGGCGGTGTGGAAGAACCAATTTTAACATCAGTGTATGTACTCCTCAGTCATTAAATTTTGATTCATAAAATTTTTTTATAGAGTGCCTATTTTTCGAGATATTTGAAAGTTTCAAGTTAAAAAAATCACCTTGTATATGCAATATCAGAATATTAATACCGTGATTAATATTTTGTTGTGTATTACATTGTATTCATTATATTGTATACTTTATATTGTGCATATTATTGTACATAATAAAAATAAATTATATAATTATGTGATATTTTAATTATATATATATATATATACAATTTATTGTCTTCATTGCATACTTTTACCAATTTTTACAATATTCTTTTGCTCTCTTAAATTTTCAAATAAAACGAAGCTACATATTTTCTCTCTTAGAATTTTTACCTGAACAGACAATAATTAAATCATTACATATTTCTGTTCTATTACAGTTCCTTTTGTCCTTAGGTTATATTACTCCTCTATATCACTATTTTCTTTGATATTGTAATTATACTAATATTAATTAGCTGTAAATGATTGTGCTGGAGTTTTTAAAAGTTTGAAGTTGAATTTATCTATTAAACCAAAAAATTTAAATAGCCTCCGGACTTTTGAAATTATAAAATTTGCTCATGAGAATCATTTGGAATTGAACAGTTACAAAATATAGCTTCCTAGAATTTGGTTATATTATACTTTTTTCAGGACTACTTGGGACTTCGATTTTTAAGATATAAAATTGCTAGCAATTTTAAAAAGAGTTTATATAAAATTTTGTAGTTGTTTGTACTTATCATTTGTAATTGTTTTATTTCAAATGATTCTCATAAATAAATTTTCTGATTTTGAAAGGCTATTTTAATTCTTTCGGTTTAATAGATAAATTCAACTTCAAACGCTTCAAACTCCAGAACAATGATTGAGTGTTTCTCAAAAAGTTGGCCACTTTGGGGAGTGTAGTTTCTGAGAAAAAAAGTTGTTTGAGCTAACTGAAAATTTTTTTATCTTATAGTACTAACTATCATAAAATATTATTAAAAAATTATAACAATTTTGGGAATGGCTCATATATTCTGAACGAAGTGAAATCGTGGAAATTAATTAGTTTTCAGTCGATTTACATAAAACTCAGTGAAAATTTCATAAAATACAATGGTGTACCACCTTGCCATTGGGATGGTAATAAAGCACTCTTATTGCCGCATTGTGCCTTTGGATGTAGGTCGTTGCCGCATGAGTTGGACAACTAGATAGTATGTGAGCTAAATGCTAAATGCAGCTATCATCGGGAATGTCTTATCTCCAAATGTGGCGACGGTATGTTAAGGTGGAAATGACACCGTCTTAGCATGCCAAAATGAAACCCTCCGTACCAGACTTCAATCCGGGCGATTTAAGGAAAGCAAACGTTAGCTCACACGACATTGACTGATCCTCAACATTTCTGTGGTTGATACCGTGCATCCTCTTATCGAGGCGCTGTTCACGAAAGTTTTTCTCTTGTGCTTTCTTAATCCGGGCTTTCAGGAGTGAGTACTCGACATTGATAAGATTTGATGCATTTTTCTCACCTCTAGTACTGAAGTTAAGTCCGAGTGTTTCAGCAGCCTCCTCCGCTGATTTGTACAGAAACGCTCTTTCGCCCACTTCTTCGTGATTCCTCACCTGTTTAAGAAGAGGGTCTCTTTCATTTGCGACTCTATGTGCTGTACCCAGAATAATCCTGATGTGAAGACATTCAAGACTCAAATTCCGCGACCACCTTGACGGCGTGCGATGTACAGTCGCGGAACAGAAGACTTAAGATGCATACTTTTGTTCATGTGCATAACCTTTCTTGTCCCAATATCAAGGGATCGGAGCTCGTTCTTCGTCCATGGAACTACTCCAAATGAATAGAGTACTACCGGGACGGCAAGCATGTTCGTTGCAGATACTTTGTTCCTCGCCGACAGTTCGGAAAACAAAATTTGCCGGATGAGACGTTTGTATCTGCTTCGGAGAGTATCCTTTATAGATATCACATCCTGAATGCGGCTCTGTGGCACGCCCAGGTATGTATAAGTCTCTCCAGCGCAAAGGTGTCGTATAGCGCTTCTATCAACGAGCTCAGGATCTTCAGGGATGCCATTAAGTTTTCCTCGCTTCAAATAAGCCTTGGTGCATTTGTCTAACCCAAATTCCATTCCAATTTTCTTAGTATATCATTCGACAATCCCTAGAGCTAGATGTAGTTTCCCTTTGTTTTTAGCATAGATCTTAAGATCGTCCATGTACAATACATGAGTGACCTTGTATTTTCGATCTACAGGTTTGCCGCACAAGTATTCGTCGCAATGTCGAAGTGCTAGACATAGTGGCAATAATGTGAAGCAAAAGAGGAGTGGGCTTATGGTTCCGCCCTGAAAGACACCTCTCTGAAAGGTGACCTTGTTAGTTGTCACACGATTTCTTCCAGATAAGATAGTAAATCTGGTTTTCCAAAGGGGCATCAATCTCTCTATGCACCTAACAATTTGCGGGTGAACCTTTAAGCTTTCCAAAAGAAAGATGATAAGTCTATGGGAGGTCGAATCGAAAGCTTTCCGATAATCAATCCAGGCCAAATGCTGATGGGTCGAAGGAAACTTTGTTTTTTTTTTTTTAAATGGAAACGCCCTTTTTTACATCTGCAATCGACAGAGCGGAAAATTCTACGTTCAGGTATGTATCCAAGTCATAGGTCAATTGTAACGTTCAAGGTCAGTTAGAGGTTATTTGAAATTAATAAAGTTTATCAAGAGGTCAGTGTAATTCCTTAAGTAAATTTCAACGAGAAATTAATTGCTGAGCTCTGTATTGATCTTGGTTACAGCGTTTTGAATATTGTAAAATCATAATGAAATTTTTCATTAAAAGTTCCAGGTGTTCTGGTGAGAGTTCTGTTCCTCCCCGAAGAGTCATACAGTCCGACACCGTGTTTCGATACCTGAGGCGATACCATAAGTCCTATACCTTTTTTCCATACGAATATTACGAATCGAAGATACATTTACGTATTACGAGTATATACTTACTATCTTTCGCAAAAAGATTATTATAGAGCAAGCTAAACTTTCGGAACGAGAGATGGTATCTGTATTAATGATGCGTGGTTGGGGAGATCGAGTTAGATCTTATGATCAAGTTCGTTTTCTTTTTAATCGCACTTTTCGTAATGGAGAAGCATTAAATCCTGTCTCAAAATCAACAATTGAAAGTACCAAAATCTGCAGGATCTGAGGAGATGCAGATGGACATAGCCCAAGCATTTGTTGAAAACCCACCCCTTAGTTTATGTCGAGCTAGTGATGAGCGTGACGTTGCTCCTGAGACAGTGCGAAATATTTTAAAAAGTATTAATTTCCATCCTTACAAAGTTCATCTGGTACAAGAGCTCAATGAAGACGATCCTGATCGTCGGGTTGAATTTTGTGAAATTATGATGGACAGAATTGATAGAGATCCTCTTTTCTTGTACAATACAGTATTTTCAAATGAATCTACTTTGACTTTAAAAGGTGAAGTTAACAGGAAAAATTGTGGATATTGGTCCGACACAAATCCTGATTGGATGTTGGAGAGACACACAATATCCACGAAAGATTAATGTTTGGACCGGTATCTCGAAAGATACATTAATAGGCACTTTCTTCATCGATGGTAATCTCAATGCCCGTGCATATGAAAGGCTTATCAGAAATCCAATTGTACCAAGAATAAGGGACATGACAGGCGATAATTTTCAAAATATTTGGTTCCAGCAGGACGGAGCAGCGGCTCATTACGGTAGGGAGGTTCGAGCATATTTGGATACTCAGTTCCCTCAAAGGTGGATTGGAAGAAGGGGTAAAATCGAGTGGCCTGCCAGATCTCCTGATCTGACGCCTTTTGACTATTTTCTTTGGGGTTATTTAAAGAGCCAAGTATACTTAACGCAACCGCAAAGCTTAGACGAATTGCAGAATCTGATTCTGCAACAGGCTACTTTGATTGATAGGGAGATTATTCGTAATGCTGTAACTCATTTTTAAAATCGCATGGCTTTTTGTCAAGAAGCTCAAGGTTTTCAGTTCGAACATCTTCACTGAAGCGTGAAAGGCGAGGGGACTCACGCTAATCAAGCACCCCGAAACGTGAGAGGCAAGGGGACTCACGCTAATTACGCCCCAAAGGGAACAGAATTTACTACGCCCACGTCGTTGTTCCTGGGTAATGCTAAACATAAACGTAAACTGCTTGGAAAAAACCTTGAAAAAACCTTGAAGATCATCACTAAGATCAATACAGAGCTCACCAATGAATTTCTCGTTGAAACTTACTTCAGGAATTGCACTGACCTCTTGGAAAACATTGTTAATTTAAAATAACCTCTAACTGACCTTGAACGTTACAATTGACCTATGACTTGGGTACTACCTGAACGTAGGATTTTCCGCTCTATCGATTGCAGATGTAAAAAAGGGGGTTTCCATTTTAAAAAACAAAGTTGACCTTCAAAAGCCATGAAGGTCAACTTCAAGGTCAAAATGACGGTCACCAATGAATTCCTCGTTGAAATTTACTTCAGGAATGACCTTCACTTTTTTTAAAAATATTTTATCTGAGGAAATATCCAACCGTCCGGGGACTTTTTAGACACCCTGTATATATAATAGCATTAATATTTATATCATTTATATGTTATGCTTAAAAAAACAGCCTCAAAATCGAAGCATCGAAACCTGGGAACATTAAAATTCCAATTTCCTAATTTTATTTTAAAGCGGATCGAGATATAAATAGAACCGCCGAAATTATCTGACCAGCAATCGTGCACCTTCAATTTTTCAGATTCAGAAGAGGATTTATATTCCAGATTGGCGGCGTAGGCTTTTTAAAAATATACAAAAATAGTTTAGCAAGCCAGAATATTTTAGGACTGCTCATATATTTGATAATAAAGAAGAGTGATTATTAAGAAAATGTTTACTCCCGATGATGTTAATTATAATTTTGACTCTTTTTTGGTGATGCCAGTTTCGCGGAACAAATTTTAAGTGGTTCAAGCATAATTTCTAACCTCAAAATATGGTGCATACGATAAAACTTGTATTTTAATTTAATAATATTGTAATACAAATATCAATTTCTGCAAACATATTTAAACAATCATTTTTCTTTAATATAAATTATATTTTTAATACAACAAAATTATGCTTAAATTAAGAAAAGAAAATAATGATTAGGCTTGTCAGTGGAAGGAGAGCTCTGCTGAGTGCAATTTAGTTCATTCCCTTCCCCCTTGGAGTCGCATTCGCTAAATGTCGTGCTCTTTAATTCCCCCTTCAAGTCTCACAGACTGAATACACTGTGAGAAAGTCGTTGGCGTGCACATTTCTCGGTCGGGTGCGGCAATAAATGTGTGTGCATGGGCGACGATCATTGAATATGCGGTATGGAGAATTCCAGAGGCCGTATCTTCCAGGGAATGGGATTCCATAGGCGACATATGGAGAAATAAGCGGTTTTTTTTCATCGATTTTTCTGAAACGAAGACGATCGTCAATTAGAGACATTTCCATTAGCGGGAAAATGACGAACCGCCGCCTATGACTACTGTGAGACACACGCATATCAGAGGCTCGCCATGGTAGTAAAATCCCATGTATCGTTTTAAAGAAATAAGTTTTTTCGGGGGTGTCGCTAGATAGCGCTAATACTACAACGAAGTGCGCATGTACACCTTGCATTTGGGGTGACCAGGACTTGGAAACAATAACTGTCAGGAATTTGTACTTCTACTAACTTTCATATCATTTTAGTGTCTGGGGGAACCGCGGTATGGCGCTGATCCTGAACTTAAATCTTCAAAACGATATATAGAAGTGTCAGCACTATGTTAATTACTACCATAATAGCACGGAACGTTCCATTATTGTTATTTTTAATAACAATTATCTCGTAAACCGTAAGAGATAGGTAAAAATAGATTGTCATTTTTGAGTTTTTAGTACTGTATATACTACATTGTAATATGGTATCGAGGTGTGTTCAAAAAGTAAGATGACTTTTCAATTTTCGCGGGCTACGTACATTCAAGTTTTAAATTTTTTGTTTTGTTGTGTTGGTACACTCGTCACGAT
>NC_046664.1:117926767-117941183 GCF_010883055.1 Belonocnema kinseyi
CAACAGATGAAAACGTTCAAGCAGTGGAAGATATGGTGTTGAAAGATTGCCAAATTACCATCAGAGAAGTTGCTGAAGATGTTGGCATATCGGTTGGCTCATGCTATTCTATCTTTTCGGACGTTTTGAACATGAGACGTGTGTCAGCGAAATTTGTACCAAAACTGCTTAATTTTTATCAAAAGATCCATCGCTCAGGAGATGTTGAATGAAGTCAATAATCATCCTGATTTTCTCAAAAGGGTTGTAACTGGGGATGAATCGTGGGTATATAGTTATGACGTCGAAACTAAAGCCTAGTCGTCTCAGTGGAAACATCCTGAGTCTCCAAGACAGAAAAAAGCACGTCAAGTTCGGTCAAATGTGAAGGTTTTGCTCATTTTCTTCTTCGATTACCGTGGCGTAGTGCATCAGGAATTCTTACCACAAGGTCGCACGGTCAATAAGGAATATTACCTTCAAGTTATGCGCCGTTTGCGAGAGGCGATACGCATCAAACTGCCGGAACTTTGGAAAAACAATTCGTGGCTTTTGCATCACGATAATGCACCTGCTCATTCATCGTTGCTTGTGAAAGATTTTCTGACCAAAAAACAGCACCACCGTCATGCCTCAGCCTCCATATTCACCGGATTTGGCCCCCAGTGACTTTTTTCTTTTCCCAAAATTGAAGAGACCCATGAAAGGATATCGATTTTCAACGA
The DNA here is from genome assembly GCF_010883055.1 of Belonocnema kinseyi. Taxonomy (NCBI): domain Eukaryota; kingdom Metazoa; phylum Arthropoda; class Insecta; order Hymenoptera; family Cynipidae; genus Belonocnema; species Belonocnema kinseyi. Next base: position 117,927,472 of record NC_046664.1, read on the forward strand.
TTGAGGAGATAAAAACTGCATCGCTGAAAGAACTCAAGGCTATACCACAAAATGATTATCAGAAGTGCTTCGATGATTGAAAAAAGCGTTGGCACAAGTGTATTATATCTGAGGGCGATTACTTTGAAGGGGACAACATAAATATTGAGGAATAAATGAATATTTTTTGAGAAAACCATAAAGTCATCTTATTTTTCGAAAACACCTCGTACATCATAAACTGACATTAATTTTAACCTATCACTTACGGTTTATCGGATATTCATTGATAATAATAACAATAACGATAATTTATTCTTTGAATGTTTCAGTGGAATGTTTCTAGAACTTTCCCAAGTAGCGGACATTTTACTCGCTCAGGGAATATTCCGCGCTACTAGGGTACTCGTGTGGATGCAGTACTTGCGTGCGGCTCATGCTGCAAGCATTATTATACTCGATGCAAATAACCTGGTTTACGCACCTGTATCACAAATAACTTTTTTTCTAAAACTTTTCCTATATTTAATATGGACACTGATCTAAATACATAATAAACCGTTAGAAATCTTCAAAACAGAAGGCAATATACAATTACTCAAATTATGATAAATGATAGTGTACGATACTATTAGCTTTTTTCAGTTACATCATTATTATAAGATCAAATAAATAACTATTATACATTTAAATTATTTTTTAATAACATTGCAAGATGAACACCGCTACACTATTTTAAATATAATCAATCTAATATTAATTAAATATCAAGTATATACACTGTACAATTTTAATTGTTTTTTTAAATTGAAATATACTCTGATTAACAAGTGACTCCATTGAAGTCACCTATATCGCTGTGTTGCAGAAAACGCTCCAATTAAATCGTTTGCAACATGTTTAATGTGGAAAATATGTTTCTTCACTACATAATTATATAATTGAATAAAACACATTCCGTAAAATCCAGCAAACCTTAGGATCATATATAAATATTTTTATGACTATTTAATTTCTGCACTTCATAAATGTATTTGTAAAAATCCACTTCCATGTTTAAATAATAATAATAATAATAATAATAATCTACTTAGTATAAGTTATTAATTCATTTTCTTACTTTCGAAAGTTCCCGATATTTTTTAAAACTATTCACATTGTATTAAAATCTAAAAAAAAATTAAAGTGACACGAGATGTGATATTTTTTTTCCAACGGCTTTTCCAACAACTGTATTGCCGAGCAGCCAGCATGAAACCTGAGCCAATCCATATCATTTCGGTTTGTTAAATGGAGTGGTTGCTTATTTTTGAAAATTCAGCTTCCTTGTGCAATTAAAAAAGCACTAAGGAACACTTAATTTAATTACTTAAAGAAGTTTTTTTAAAAATAAGTTTAAATGTTTTTTTAATGTTGACAAAATTTACTTTTTCAATTTTTTGATAATACATACTATTTCACCACTTTTAGAGTCTCCGATTAATATCTGAGAACGTTCTAAGTAAAATCCGAAAAACCTATCTCACATGTGCTCAAGATTCTGACATCTGATTGGCACGAGGTTATTTTTGGACTCATATCACTCTCGCAACTCTCACATACTTCAATAAGATTATTCATGATCATAACCGTCTTTCTGAGGTTTTATAGTTCAAGCAAAACTGTACTGTTTTGGTAAGAAATTCGAACTTAAATTTTTGCTACCTGTCCAGCTGTATACTTAGAAGATACTGCATAACCATTTTTCTGATTGGTCAGTGCAGTTTTCCTAATGTAACGTGTGAAGTTGGAATAATTGTTTGAATAAGGTTTTCAATATTTTTGTTGAATATTTGTTTTGTCAGAAACAAAGCATTCAAAAAATGTTAAAGTGCACTGAAACTTTTAGATTTTCAAGCAATATTTAAAATATATATTATCTAAAACTTACGCAATTATACCTTTCTCTCCATCTGATTTTGGGTCGATAAACCATGCGGTCAAAACCTGTTTCACTGACAACAATTCCATGTGCGATCAAAATGGGAAATTCCTGGTTCCCGCAACCCTCAACTTCTCATTTCCTTCGGGTAAAACAATGAATTTCTTATTAAATGAAAGTACATAACAGACTAGGATCACCGATTATTATACTCATTCTTGTCTATCAGAGAACTTGTGGCACTCGAAGACCAGCAAGCTACTCACGCAGTTAAAATCACAATTAATTGTCCCTTTTGGCTTGACAAATTCGACTTATTCGATGACGAAGACATTTTCTGGATTTGAGAAAAAGTGGCCAAATAGGGAAACTGTAAAAATCGCCGTTAGCGCATAGAGGGCAAGCGTCGTCGTAACTGTGAAGAGTTGGGAGTAATGGAAATGTGAATACCAAGCTATTCCTAAAAAGAGTGTTAAAACGCTGCACAGCAGTCTACTGAGATCCCATTCGTCCTGCAACGAACTAAGACCTGTGGCGGCAGGAATGTTTTGAAAATTTTGGGGATTAAAGTAAATTGAAGATGAGTTTTCCAGTGGCGATGGTGCCGTTGTCGAAGCTGGCCGAGGCTGATGTACAAGGCAATGTACTACACAGTTGTGGAAGAGTCCACATCGTTCTAGCGTTTTACTGTCTGGCTGAAGAACTTGTCCGTTGAAAACTAGACGTACTAGTTTCTGCGATTCTAGCTCATCTTGAAAATTCCTCCTGAATAATAAAATGTAAATTAATATTCAATTTAGTAGTTATACTCAGAATTTGCGTCCATATACAAAAATTACAATAGATCGTTGTAGAAAGTGAATAACTCCGTGAAAAATGAGTCCTGCTTTAAGTTTTTTTGATAATATGAAACGAAGAAACCATGTGATAAAAACGAGCGTGATTTCCATTTTTTTTGCCAATTTATATCTCCCAAATTCAACTCGCTGCATGCTGTAGGGAAGTGATAGAAAATATTGAATTGAAGAAGATTATTTCGTTAAGAATATATACAATTTTTATTAGATTTTGCGGAGCGCACCTGCTTTATTATTGCAATTTATTAATAATTCATTGAATGACTTAGATCACATTTTAAACTTATAAAAAGTTATTTTAATTTCAAGTCAGTTTAGAGATAACATATCACAATAAAAATAATTCGGACCAAAACATAACTTGAGACAAGATACACACTGTTTTCCGTCCTTTTGTACACAAAAGCGACATGAGGAACGGACGATAAGCGTGATTCCTTCCTTGCCTGTGGCAAATTACCTACCCAGTATCCACGAATTATTGGCCAATTCAATATTTTCCGCATAGAAAGCCCATTTATTTCACGCATTTTTTCTCAAGAGAACTATTTAGCTTAAAGTAAATTTGGGTTATTTATTGAAATCAAAAAGGATGGAAAAAATCTTGTAACCCACTTGTGATCAAAATCTTTTGAAAAATCGGGCAATGGGAATGTTGCATGAAATAAGATAACCATATTTTTAGAAATTTAAAGCAATGAATAACGTTATGGAGAAAAGAAAGATTTTGGTCAGGTTTCTAATACTTAGAAAAAAATTCAAGTTTACGTCTATTTGGTGACATTCAAAACAGATGTGACATCACTAAGGGATACAACTGAGCACCAACGAGATCACCTTAGCCGCCATGTTACTTTTTCCAAATTTTGACCAATCAGGTTTCGCTGCCTCCCGGTTTTCTACTTGACAGCTGATCCAGCTGATTATCTTAGCTAACCTATTGGGACCCGAATTCATGGCGCTGCGATCGCAAGATGGCGGAGGCAGACGGTAGGTTTTGAATATCAGCATAGTGTTACGGGTGAACAAAACCTTCAATAATTTAAAAAATGAAGTTCTTCCTTAGTGAAATTTGTGTTTTCGCGAATTCTACGCCAACGAAGAGAAATTTTATCGAAGGCGAACGTGTTTTGAACAGTGGACATATTATTTATTGTGGGAAAAAGACGGTGAACGATTTGTTTGCTCGTGTAGCATATATTATGCAATTCTCAGGTTCAAAAAATAATCCTCACGAAATAAAAGGTGAAATTACTTTAAACGGCAAAATATTAAAAATAAAATGCAGTTGAAAAGCTAGTCTAAGCAAACAGTGCAAGCACATCGTTGCAGTTTTTATTTATTTTAGCAGGTAAGTTGCTTTTTTACATACGTCACTGGAGCTTAATTCGGTGTAAATTTTATAATTCCTGTACAAGATAATCTATTGAAACCATTATAAGAAGATAATTACAACTAAATAATCATTAAATTTATAAATAAATTGTTGCGTCAATTATAATATATTTCAATGTTATTTAATTTTAATTTCTTCCATTTTTGATTAATCAGCATTGTTCTATTCAAATTTATCACTTCATACTTCTAATTTGAAACAATTAATTCTTTAAAATTTTATTCTGCATATTCCACTCACTTAAACTCAACCTGAGGTAACCTACAATTGGCAGATTCACGCTTATTGAAAATTGCTATGTGCGCATCGTATTTTTACTATTGGGTGTGATTTTTTAAAAACTCCATTTCATATTGAATCTCAACCCATCAATATGCACATTAATGAATCGTAGAATACTCATAGGAATTATTTCAGGTTTGTCAATCTCATTCAACTCTATTCACTTATCATTTTGTCGAATGTGCAATGGCAGATTTAAAGCACCGCGCACAGGTGACCGATTAAAAATATGGCCAACCAATTACATTTTCATTCTTTTAATCTGCAAATGACAGATACGCAATTCAAACCGACTCGCTTATTTCTTTTATTTTTAGAATATACACAGCACAAAGCGTTACTTTTAGTATCTCTTGATGCAAAACGCATTCCACTTTCAATATTCATTTTGAAAAACACTAGAATTAAGCGAAGTAATAAAAATAATTTTTTTTAAATATATGGCTTGTCCAGGTATCTCTAGCGTGTTTACTAGTAGAAAGTTAGCTGTATAGAAAACTTCGAAATTTTATCATCAGGTGGCGTATTCGACCTGAGCGGTTCCCAATCAATTCCTGAATACGCTAAAAACGAGAAATCGACAATGAAAGCCGAATCAAGCAACGTAAAAGATATAAACAAAGAATGAATTAGGAAATCAGCTACTTCCCTAAAGAAGGTAGATTAGTAGCTAACAAGTGTTTTGGTGCTGTATGCGATTCTAGAGAGGCTAAAGATTCGAGTAAAATTTGTATTCTTTTCGATCAAAACGTACAAACACGTCGGCAATGGGCAGAAGCAATTAGGGCACATTATTGAATTCTTTTCTTAGTAATTATAAAACCTCATTGTGAATTGTGTATCAACAACATTTTATTCAATAATGTACACGATATAGCCATTTTCATAACTATGAAGTTTGATTGTAAATAAGGGCGCACCAATTTAGCTTCCGCTAACCTATTTATTACGATAACTCGAAAACTCCATTAATAGTTTTAATTCTTATTTGGTTCTAATTATCTAAAATACTTTTTTGTAAGACCCCCATGGACAGAATTATCCAACTACTACTCTTCAATTACAGAGTGACAGAAAGACTTCATTTTTAAATAGCCCCGGCCAATTTTTCGTTTTTCCTAGCCAGTAACCTTTTATGTTCAGAATACGAATCTTTCAACATTTTTAATTTCTACAGTCGAATTTGAAAGCTGTTCTAAATCGGTACATCGGAATCTCCAAGCTCTATTGGAATTGCGTAGCGCCTCTCTTGTAAAAAAACACTGACTTCAGGTCCATTATTAATATCTCTGATATCCCTTTCTCAAAACAAAATATTTATTTTTCAAAATACTTTGTCCCGCGACAAATTTCTCAATAAACTTTTCGAGATATTCTTTTATTACTTTAATCCGATGATTTTTTATCCGATGATTTTTTGTATCACTGTTAACCCATTTAAGAGTAAAATCAGTCTTTATTTTTCTACAGTTCAATTACTAGAAAATTGTTAAATAATGGAAGACCGCGATTTTCCAAGGTTATATTTAGGAAAATAGGTTCGCCGTTTTCGCAATAAAACTAAAAAGTGTAAAACCGACAGCTGATTGCTGCCAGACCCATTCGACTCCTTAAAAAAAATTCCATAAATATATACATGTCGTAGTCCACTAGCCGAACCAGTCGAATAGCCGACTAACTGGCCAGACGACTAATCGGCGCTGAATAGCCGACTGTATACCTGCACCTGCTCACGTGCGTCCAGTGGACGGATGAAGGAAGCCAAGAAGTGGCCTGTCTGCTATTCATCTAGAACGTTTCAGCCCAGTAAACGAGTATGCATATGGTTTATCATATAATTTAAGAATTGAGATTTTTAATTTGTTTTTCATGGAAATATTTTGAGTGAAAAATAATAAAAAGAGTTCCTATTAGAAATGCTAAGACTGACACAATTTATATTATGTAGTTATGTTACACGAAGTATGCTAGTATGGAAATCTTACATAAAAAAAAGTTATCCGATCCTTTAAAATAAGCAAGGAAAAGTACAAAAGAATAGTGTGTCTTTTTCAGTGCTTTTTATTCAAGATAATTAGAGATAAAATTATAATCTTTGGAAACATCACAGAAAAAGTTGGTCAAAAGTGTTTTTTAATCTTTCATTTTATTCATGTTCATTCATTATAACAAAGTGTACAATTGTGAAAAAATCAATTAAACAATAAACTAGCTTCCAAAAAATCTATTTCAGCTAAAAACTGGATAATTATAATTAAGAAAACTACGCAAAATACGTGATAAAATTGTTAATTTTATACTGACTATTCACTGAAAAAAATAGTTTTACTGTCCCAGCTAATGGTTTAGCTGGATTTCGTCATCCAAGACAATGTAGCTATGTCACCTAGATTTTTAGCTGTTTCAGCTAAATTTGCCATCTAGAAATAATCTAGTAAAATTAACTAGGTAATTTCTATATGGCAAATTTAGCTAAAACAGCTAGAAATCTAGGTGACAAAGCTATATTTTTTGGAGGACGGAAATCTAGCTAAACGGTTAGCTGGGACACCTAAACCATTTTTTTCAATGTTGCTCAATAGGCACAGGGTATGACTATCTTTTATAAACAGTTAAGCATTAAGTCAATAATAATATTTTGTCCTCACACTTACAGTTTATCTAAAGAACTCGCAGTTGTCACTGCTGCCGTTGAGAACCAGATCACTTCTCCAAAAAATGAAGAACGGACATATGGCATCGTTCGATTTTGAACTATACAGAATTTACAGTATAAAATTATTAATTTTATCACATACTGTGTATAGTTTTCTCAATTATAATTATCCAGTTTTTAACGGAAAGAGCTTTTTTTGTAGATAGTTAATTATTTAATTTACTTTGTCACAAGTGTATATTGATTGATTGCTTTCAAATTAAAATATTTGTGGGTTGAAATAATATCAACTACTATATTTTGGTGAAAAATTTAGGTATTTTATTACAAATTCATTCAATTCAGTAGAAAGTTCGACTACTTGGTTAAAAAGTAATTTTTTTTTAAATTCATATTTTCGGTTCAAAAACGCAACTGTTTTTTTGAAGATTCATCTTTTCAACTTGAAAATTCTATAATGTAATAAAAAAACATTTTCTTCAGTGGTTCAAAATTCGACTCTTTCTTTGAAAATGTATCTTTTTTGGTTGAAATAATATCAACGATTATATTTTTCCTTGAGAATTTATCCATTTTCGTTGAAAAATCATTTATTTTTAAAAAATTTAAATATTTTGATAGAAACTTCGACCAGTTTTTCGAAAAATAACGAACAGTTTCGTTGAAAAGTTTTGTTTTTGGTTTGAAAATGTAACAATTTTGGTTAAAAAATTGTAATACAGGATTCATCTATTTTTCGTTTAAAAAAATCTTACATGGTTGCTAATAAAATTTTTTGTTGGAAATTTCCCTTTTTTTTAATTAGGGGAGCGGCGGGTAATGTGGCGCACTCCCATTTACAGAAATTGATTGATTTATAGCGAGAGGTATTTACTGTACTGTATTCTTTATGTGTACTGTTTTGTATAGTGAAAAAATTTGTTCAATAAAGCGAATCAACCAATTCTTATCATGAAAATTTTTTTTTGGGTGTTATGTGTGCATTTTTAAGTGACCAAAATTAGTAAAAAAGTATAGTAGCATTTTTCCGAAATAAAAAACATAATATATAACGATCAAGTTGCACACTATTTATAAGTAATTATTTAAACCTATCATTTACGAAAAATTAAGTTCATTGAACTCAGTAAACAACTTTTACTTCCCTTTCCGAGATTGCACTGAGAGCGCACCACATTAGCCAACCAGGAAGGATAACTTAGCGCAGGCACACTTTTTGTGAAACTTGATAATTAATTACTTTAATACACGTAAATTCATTAATAATCATAAGCATAGGGTAGATAAGATATTGATTTACGTGTTCTATATTATTTTACTACAGTTCTCAACATATTTAACTTTTAACGAAGCTTTTTATAACATTTCGTGTCATACAACTACGTAATTTAAATTCTTAATGGCTAACCATTTCTAATAGGAACTCTTTTATTATTTTTCACTCAGAATATTTCCATCAAAAAAAAATTAAAATGTCAATACTTAAAATATATGATGAATCGTATGCATAATCGTCCACTGGGCTGAAACGCTCTAGTTGAATAGCCAACTGGCCGGTTGCTGACTGCCTTCATCCGTCCACTATCGGCTAATCGACTGGTTCGGCTAGTGGGCTAAGACATACATACCAAGTTGTTGTATCGAAAAAATTCGTCAGAGAGCAGTTCTGCGCATTATACGCAGTTAAACATCTCTTATGCGCGATTTCGGAACAATAATGTTAATTATTAAAAATATAGAGGAATAACAATAATTAGGTGATGATGTGCGTTGAAAATGAAATATTTGCAATTAACGGAAGTTTTTGTGGACTCAAAATTGTTGGCCATAGGTGTATACTATTGAATTGTGATCCAAGGTACGACGTACCTGATAAAAAATATCATTTTTCTGTTTAATTCGAAGCAGATAAACTGTTAGAATCAGAAACCCAATTCCGAGGAAAGAATGCGTTTTAAAACCTGGAATGGTGTTATGTGAAAAACATTTTTTATACTAGGATATATCTGGAGAAGTTAAGCGAAGGGTCCTGCTGGAAATATTATGGCATCGGTATGTATTGTCTCCTTTTTCACTTTAAAAAAATGAATGAAATTGTCAATAAAATAAATATTTAAAGTTCATGATAAGGAGATCAAATTTATCGGATAACACAAGTAAGAAATTATTTTAATGAAAGTTTTTATTACGAGCAAACGAAATAATTATTCTAATTCTATTCAAGAAAACCTGATTTAATTTGGACAAAAATAGTTATTAATTTTTTCCTCAAATTTTTTTTTTTTACGAAATACAAGATTTGGTATCAAAATCCACCTCTTACCGAAAATTTCTTTCTACATATTAGGTACAGATTTTTCCTATTGCGCTTGTTTGATATAGGAGGAATTGAAAAGGCCACATTTAAGAATAGGAGCCGTACTATCGCAGTTGCTTGATTATCCAGCTTATTTATGTAAAAGAAAAAGGAAAAGTAAGTCGCTGAGAAAATTTACGACCAAGGACTTAAGAAATTTGGTTTGTTTAATAAAAATTATTTTTGTTGGTTGAATTTTAGCAATTTAATTTCTGAATTCTTAAATCTCTAATCAAAAGTTTGAACAGTTTTAAAGAGAGAATTTTCCTAAAGTATACAAAGCCTAAGAATATTCATAACTTATTTAAAAAAGTAAACCCCTAATTTGAGCTTTATTTCAACGAATTACTTAAAAAATGTTACTTTATTAATCAGTGTGACTCATTAGTTACATTATTCCAAATATTATAGCATTTTACTGTTATTATTTAGTACCAATGAATTTTATGTAAAAATAACATGTAAAATTTAATATTTACTACAACGAATATGCCACTAAAAATATGATTGGTTCGATCCACGTCATTCTTGAAGCTTAATATCGAAAATAATAAGATATAATAAAATAAATATAATAAAATAACACAAAAAATATTTTTTTCCAATTATTGTGATTTATTGATTCTAATGTTGTTGCAAATAGCATAGCACTATTATTGTTGTTACTTATTAACAACAAGTGTTATGATTTACAGTTACAGTAAATGTAATATTTGATATTTATTACAGAGAATATGACTTTCAAAATGTGATTCATTTGACGAACGTAATTCACGAATGTGAGTCTACTATCTAAAAATAATTCTACAAGTTATAAAATAAATTGAAAATTCGTTATTTGCTATGAATATACATATAACATAAGAAATGCTATCTGTTTAATCAATGTGATTGATTAGTAATATTACTATTGCAAATAATATATAACTTTTACCGTTGTTACTTAAGTACAACATATTAATTATTATTATTTCCCGTTTTTTCCGGTCAAGTGTTCCAATTTTCCCGGGCAACCACAAATAACATATTCATATTTACCGCTTAACGCAAACATTTATTTTAATTCATGACGTTCATTTTAAACATCATTTAATAAAACAGAGCAAAAAATTGCAAAAACAATCAATTTTGAAACAAATACTTAAAGTTTCAAGGAAAAAATATTACTTTTTAACAAAAAATGGAATAGTAAAACTTATGGTTGTGAAAATTTAATTTTCACCCAAAAATACTGATTTTCAAGAATATAGTTCAATTGACACGCTCAGAGAAAAAGCAAACTAAATACAAAATGTTGCGGAAAACAGAAATAAAAACACGCGAGAGCAAAAACGACCTAAGAATTAGCGAGAGGTAAAACGACACAAGAATGAAGAGAGAAGATTCCTCCCACTTTGCTGCTGCGTAGATGAGCCTCGTGCAAAGCCGAAAATGCGCGAACATGAACCGAGGTCGCCCGACTTCACGAATGACGATCTAATTAGCTGATCTTCAAATTTATTCTGGTTTTAAAATCTGAGTTACCTTATAGCGTATTCGTTTATCCTGCATGAGCGTACTCCAAGAGCACTCCGATTGCTACTTCTTACTTCTTCCTTCTCACTCCGACCTGCTGCAGAGCAAGTTGGCGTGCTCTAGTGCAGGATAACCGAATACGCTGTTACAATCATTAGAATTGTTGCGAAGATGAAAATATTATTTACTGTATGTAAATACACACACACACACACACACATTCGGTTTTGATTCTTCTAGAATCAAACCGAAGGGCCTATGACAAAGCCACCGAACGCGTCCTCGGGTTGCGGATAGAGGGTCTCTGTACCAAGGGTTTCTGCTGAATATGGTTACAAAAATAAATAGGCAGTCGCGGACAATTGTCCAGGGGTGGTCCCGAAGGAATTAACCCCCAAGCGGAGGTGTGAAAACCGTGCCGAAAGCTGAATGGCACCAGGGTGAGGTGTCCAGAACGGTGACTCTGGGATACCGGGCGACCTCTCAGAGTACGCAGCCTTATCCTTGCATGCGGGGCTCTACAAGAATGGACGAACCCCTTTCCCTAACTTCTCGTGGGAACAATAATCACAACACCGAACATAGTTGTAGTAAGTGCGGTTCAAAACAACAGAACGCGCAGGGCTCCCGACAATAGGTCGGCCAACAATGCCGACCAATCTAGAGCTGGGGGAGCCAATGAAAATGGATTCAATGCGATGGATCGGCGGGATCTCGCAAACTTTGGGTGGACGGAGCGACTGAATCACGACTTGCTAGTGCTACGATGCGAGTGTGGCCCCTGAACGGGGTTACATGGCACGACTGCATGCTCTGTGGTGCGAGAAACACCCGGAGCTATCGCACTTTTCGTAGCAACGTCTGCGAAATCATGCTGAACTACTCCGTAAAAGGGGCTATGTAAGCGGAACGCCTACTCTACCACAGCGAGAACAAGCCGGCAACAGAGAAAGAGAGGTGACACTAAGACCAACCGCAGGCAGACATCCAATAGATGAAGAGCGATGCTTTACGACCCGGAGGAACATCAACACCAAGGTTTCTCTCAAGCCTAAAGATCTGGCTGAAATGGATGACGAGCTTCGTGGACATTTTTCCGGAGAATCCGACCTCTGGGCTATCAATTATTGTGAGTATAATGCAGCGAGAGCTTTGGCCGATGCAAACCGTAAAACAAAACCAACGCCTGATCATAAGAGCAAAAGACGAATGCATCAAATTGCCATAAAGATAGGCTGGGCAAGACAGTACGCGTCCCGCATTCAGTGTGTGATTGACTGCATCACATCTGGCAGGAATTTTACCGCCAAGGTTAGAAAGTTCGCGCGCGAACTCCGGACCCGTTATCACACACTTAACAAGTCATAGCTGCTGACCATCAGACAGCATATTGTTGAGAGAATAAGGATACTATCTGACGCTAAAAGAAGTCTACAGCGGAGGGAGAGGTTGGTCAAAGAAAATCAACGGTTTCTCTCTGACTCATCTCGACTCTTCCAAGACCCTCCAGTTACTCAGAAAATATAAAGAGTTTCAAGGAGTTATGTGTTGCCCTCATAACACCTGATAAAGAATGCCCACCCATCACTACCGAGGAGGTGAAAAAAGTATTAAGAGGGATGAAGAACTATTCCGCACCGGGACCAGATTGTATCAAAACCTTCTGGTGGAAGAAGTTTTCTTTAACCCATCAGCATTTGGCCTGTATATTCACCTCATATTTGAAGTCGGAAGAGCCGATTCCAGAGTGGTTGGTGGAAGGGCGCACAATACTTCTGCCGAAAATAGGCAACTTAGCTGACCCGAAGAATTACAGGCCAATGACTTGTCTGAACACGCTTTATAAGATATTCACAGCTATCCTAAATGATAGGATTATTCGGGCAATTGAACCTGTGTGGCACAAAATGTATGAACAACGAGGCTCAAAGAAAGGCGTAGCCGGATTTCGCGAGAAGCTGCTCATCGATAGATGTGTCTGCAAAGATGCAGCATTCTACCAGCGTGACCTATCGATGGCCTGAATTGATTATCGGAAAGCTTTCGATTCGACACCCCATAGACTTATCATCTGTCTTTTGGAAATCTTAAAGGTTCATCCGCAAATAGTTGGGTGCATACATAGTTGGGTGCATACATACCTGGGCGTGCCACAGAGCCGCATTCAGGATATGGCATCTATAAAGGATACTCTCCGAAGCAGATACAAACGTCTCATCCAACAGATTTGGTCTTCCGAACTGTCGGCGAGGAACAAAGTATCTGCAACGAACATGCTTGCCGTCCCGGTACTACTCTATTCATTTGGAGTAGTTCCATAGACGAAGAATGAGCTCAGATCTTTTGATATCGGGACAAGAAAGGTTATGCACATGAACAAAAGTATGCATCTTAAGTCTTCCGTTCCGCGACTGTACATCTCACGCCGTCAAGGGGGTCGTGGAATATTGAGTCTTGAATGTCTTCACAACGGGATTATTCTGGGTACAGTACATAGAGTTGCAGATGGAAGAGACCCTCTTCTTAAAATGGTCAGGAATCACGAAGAAGTGGGCAAAGGAGCGCTTCTGTACAAAGCAGCGGAGGAGGCTGCTAAAGCACTCGGACTTGACTTCAGTATTAGGGGTGAGCAAAATGCATCAAATCTCATATATCTCGAGTACTCACTCCTGAAAGCCCGGATTAAGAAAGCACAAGAGAAAAACTTTCGTGAACAGCTCCTAGATAAGAGGATGCACGGTATCTTCCAC
>NC_046664.1:117941283-117958220 GCF_010883055.1 Belonocnema kinseyi
ATACTATCTAGTTGTCCAACACACGCGGGAACGACCTACATTCAAAGGCACAATGCGGCACTAAGAGTGCTTTATTACGATCTCTGTCACTCCTACGGCATTAACATTAATATCGCTCCTCTAAATGCTCCTAGGGAAATTGAGTCAAATGTCGAGAATGGGAAGTGCCGCATATACTGGAACTTTATATTCTCGACAATTGTTCATGTTGCTCACTCGAGGCCTGACATGGTTCTTCTTGAATTCGAGAAGCGAACCATGTTCGTTATCGAATTTTCGGCACCAGCTGACAAAAACATCATAACCAAGAAGAATGAAAAGAAAGAAAGGTATCGAGACCTTATAAGGGAGTTGCCACGATTGTACCTGGAATATTCTGTTAAATTGATCGTCCTTATCACCGGCGCTCTTGGAGGTGCCAAGCTTTCACTTGCTAATATCCTAAAAAGCATCCCTGCGTGTCAACAATATGCTAGAACACTTGCGGGGAAAATGCAGAAGGCGGTTGTCCTTATGTCGTTCCGTGTTCTTAGGGTGCTCGAGGCTTTTGCTATATAGAAGATTTCAGGGCTTAAAATAACTATAAATACATTTTGTTACTGAAAATTTTAGCTTATTCTTAAGTTACCACTTGAAAAAATTAATTTTCAACTTTAATCAATTTTAAATATACAATTTAATTATTTATTAATAAATCAATTATTCGAAAAAAAAATTTCCAACAAAATTGCTCAATTTTCAACTTTAGAAACGAATTTTAAGTTGAAACAAAAATATTGAATCAAAAATCGACTAGTCGAATGTTTGGATAAGAAATGGAATTTTCAACAGAATAGTTCAATTTTCTAACAAAGAAATTAACTTTAAAGAGAAAAATTTTAATTTTTAACAAAAAAATGGGACAGTTAAATTTTGAGTTGAAAGAATTAATTTCGAATAAAGAAAAAAATCGAATTTAAAAGAAAGATAAATTCTCCAACAGCAAAAAAAAATATTACCCACAAAAAAAATAATAAAAATTTCAACAAAGTATTTCAATTTTGAAGCAAAAAATGTAATTTGAAAATAAATAATTCAATGTTCAAACCAATAATTTTCTACTGAAAACATAAATACCAAATTTTAAAAATCAAGCTTGTAACAAGAAAAAACTAATTTTGAACAAAACAGATCAATTTTCAATGAAAAACAGTTACATTGTTAGTTAAAAAAATAAATTTATAACAAAAAATAAAAAGTTTTCAGCAAACAGTATAAGAATAATAGTATAAGAATAATTCTCTACAAAAAAAGGAATTTTTAACTCAGAAAGTTCAATTTTCAAGCAAAGAAATTTCAGGGAAATTGTTCAATTTCCCAATTAAAAAAAATTTCAGCCGAAGATGCTACATTTCACGGTTCGTTATAGAAAATTAATTCTCAGCAAACACTTGAATTTTCAACAAAATAGTTGAATTATCCACAACAAAAGTAAAAGAATTTTTAACCAAAAAAGATACATTTTCAAACAAGAAGAATAATTTAATTCCAAAACAGATAAATTTTTAACTGAAAATGGTCAATTTTCAAGCAAAATAAAAAAACAAAAACAAAATAATTGAATTATCAATAAAAAAAATTAATTTTTAACGTCAAATATAAATTTTAGACCAAAAATGAAACAGTCAAATTTTCAATTTAAAAAATAAATTTTGAACAACAACAAAAACAATCGAATTTACAGCAGAATAGTTAAATTTTCAAATACAGAAGTAAATGCACAAACAACAAGAATAATATTCTAATAACAAGAAGAATTTTCTACCAATGAAATTAATTTCCTCCAAAAACGACGAATTTTGAAGAAAACACGAAAGCAATTTTCTACTTTAGAAATAAATTTCGATCTAAAGAATAAGTATTCAACCCAAAATGGAATAGCTAAAATTGACTTTTCAAATAAATAGTTTAATTTTCAACGAAAGAAGTTAGTTTTTAACTAAAAAAGATAACTTTTACATCAATACTGGAACAGTTACATTTTTAGTTAAAGAAATTAATTTAAAAAAAATCGAATTAACAACAAAATAGTTACATTTTCAACAAAAAATGGAATAGATATATTTTCAGTAAAAATATGATTATGAAGCGAAAAATAAAGTTATAACAAAATATTAAAATTTTCAACAAGAATAAAATTAATTTTCAACGAAAGAGTGGAATTTACGAACCAAGAACTGAATTGTTAATAAAAATAGATAAATTTTAAAACGAGAAGAATAATTACCAATCAATCAAGACGATTTTTCAACTATATAGTTGAATTTCCAACTAAAAATGATACTTTTTTAACAAAAAAAGGAAATATTAAATTTGCAATTTAAAAAATCAATTTTCAACCAAAACCACGTTTTAAGTCCAAAAACAAACAAATATCAACTTTAAACAAAAATTGTATGTCAAAATGAAGTACTTTAACAGAACAGGTGATTTTTTTTTGCAAAACCGTTGAATTTCCAAACCAAATATATGAACCAAAAAAATATAATACTAGAAGTTTAAAACTCTAAAAAGGGATTTATTCAAAATAAAAAACGGTGAGACTTTCTTATTTGTTTCAATTGATAATTCAGTTCGCATTTGAGGCGAATAACGAGAACAATTGTTTTAAATAAACATTTAAATTTATTGTTATGTTGTCGAATAATGTAGTGAAATAGTTTTTTGTAGATAGAATGATGATTTTTGATCTATGATTTTTCCCTTCTTGTTCGAAAACTGATATTTTCGGTAAAAAATCATTTTTTGGTAAATTCATAATTTTTTAATTATTTTTTTGATTGAAAATGTTACGATGGCATTCATGGTTGAAAATTCACCTATTTTATAGATAATTCGTTTTTTGCAAATTATTTTGTTTGAAATTTCCTCTTTTTTTAGAAAAATATTTGTTTGAAAATTACTTTCCTTGATTAAAAATTCATTGTTTTTTGGTTGAAATAGAATTTTGTTTTAGTTGAAATTTCGGCTTTTTGGTAAAAATCGATTTGTTTGAAAATTCTTCTTTCCATTTGAAAATTAATTTTTTTTGCTTGTTTATTAATTTTTTTTATTGAAAATGTATTAATTCCAATTTTTTGTTAAAAATTTATGTTTTTTAATTCAAGTTCAAGTATGGCTATGGTTAAAAATCCATCTCATTGGTAGAATATTATTCTTGTTCTTTGTGTACTCACTTATTTGTTTAAAATTCTAATCTGTAGTAAATTCGATTGTTTTCTTTTTGTTCAAAATTAAATCCACGAATTCAAAATTCAACTGTTAAATTTTTTATTAAAAATTATATTTTTCAGTAGAAAATTCATTATTTCCGTCGAAAATTAAAATTTTTTAACTGAAAATGTAACTATGACATTCTTTGTTAAATACTTATTTTTTAGTTTTAAAATTAATTTTTGAGTTAAAAATTTGACAATTTTGTTGATTTTTTTTACAATTCAAGTTTTTCAGTTGAAAATTCTTTTATGGTAGGAAATTATCATTCTTGTTTGAAAATTCATCTATTTTGGTAAAAAAAATTTTTAATTAAATTATTCTTCGTGTTTCAAAAATTATCTGTTTTGGTTAAAAATATTTTCTTTTGTCTTTTCAAAAATTCTAATATTTTTTTGAAAATTTATTATTGGAATTAAAAAATTTAACAGTATCATCGGTTGAAAATGTATTTTTTTAATTAAAAAATTTGTTGTTTTTTTTTGTAAGGAAATTGACCTTTCTTAGTTAAAAATTTATCTTTTTTGGTAGAAATTTATTCTTCTTGTTTAAAGTTCATCTATTTTAATTAAGAATTCATTTCTTTTGTTAAAAATCCATCTTTTTAGTAAAAATTCTTTCTGTTGATATAATATGATTTGTTTAGATGAAGATTAAACATTCCATTTTCCGTTAGAAACTTATCATTTTAGTACAAAAATTCAATTATATGGTGGAAATATTTTCCTCTTCGCAACAAATGTTGTGATTCTATGGTAACTCAGGATTTTAAAACAAGAATAAATGTGAAGAGCAGCTGATTAGATCGTCATTCGTGAAGTCGGGCGAGCTCACGAGGCTGGTCTTCGCAGCAGCAAAGTGAGGGGAATTCTCTCCTTCCATTCTTGTGTCGTTTTACCTCTCGCTCATTCTTAGGTTGTTTTTGTCCTAGCGTGTTTTCACTTCTCTTTTCCGCACGTTTTCGCGCCGATTTTGGGGTTGCCGGTGGGTGGGAACTAAATCATTATATAGCCAGCTCCAGACGTAAACAGTCAGGGGCGTATAAACCGTTTCCGGTGGATTTTCATGTACGGTAAAAAATAATTTTTCTAATACGGAAACAAGGGTCAACTGAATATTTAACGGAAATAAGGAAGAAACTTTATTGATACGTGTTAAATAAATGTTTTACTTGCTTACGTACTTTAAATGTTTGCGGGCCGCTGAACATCTCGTTTAAAAGGAGAGCTTTTTCTCGGACAATCGTTTTAGATACTAGGTCGCTCACTTGAATTTCAGACATAAGAAGATAGACAGGGCTGAGAGGAGGTTACTAGACATAATAGGAGAAACAGGATAGTACATATGTGATAAAAATGTGAAAGGAGATGAAGAAGGAGAGATCACATTTGTAGGGAAGGGAGACAGAGTGATAGATTACATCCTGGCGGAAGAAAGAATAAGGAATTTGATAAGTTTTATGAATGTTGGTTATGAGATTGAGTGCGAGCATTTCCCGGTAATAGCTACACTGAATGGTGGTGGCCAGAAGCGAGGCAGCTGGAGAAAGGAAAGAGGAGGAGAAAGGAATAAGAAAATGAGAGCCTGGGAAGTAGACGAATTGAAAGAGTTTAAAGAAAAAATCGAAAAGGAGAAGATCAGGTTTATAGAAGAGAAGGGAGTAGACTCGTTAATTAAAAGATGGAAAGGGTTCATTGAGAAGATAAGGGATGAGATAGGTACAAAAACAGAAAAAAGGGCAAAAGAGAGGCTGGTGGGACGAGAAATCGTAAGGAGAGTAAAGAGAGAATGAAAAAGTGTGTACGAGAATGGAGAATAGGAAAAATGGAGAAGGGGGAGTACAATAGGAGAAAATGTGAACATGAGAGAATGCTAGAAAGGAAAAAGCAAAGAGGAAAGCAAAAGTACAAGTAAGGAGTAGAAAAAGCGATCAAAAAAGGTAGGGTTTGGGATGTAATAAATAAGGAAAGAGGAGGAAAGAAGGGCGTAAATGAAGAAATGGAATTGGGTGAATAAACAGACTATTTCAAGGGTCTGTTAGGGGGAGAACAAAATAGGATAATAGGGGAAAATAGAAAGATAGTATAAGGAGAAATGAGAGTAGGGAATAGAATAACAAGAGAAGAAGTGGATGCGGCAATAAATAGTTTAAAAAGGAACAAGTCTGCAGGAGAAGATGGTTTGGAGAACCAAGCGTTGAAGTATGGAGGAGAAGGGGTCAGGGAAGGCCTGTGGGAGATTTGCAACAAGGTATGGAATGGAGAAGGGTGGCCAGAAGAGTGGTTGATAGGGCTGGTGGCACCATTTGTCAAGAAAGGGGAGGGAAAGAAGGTAGAGGAGTACCGAGGGATCACTTTCATGCCAATTGGCTACAAAATATATGCAGAAATTTTAAGAAAAATGTTAGAGAATCAGGCAGAAAAAAGAGAAAGTAATCCATACAATCAGACGGGTTTTAGAAAAGGGATGGGAACCATAGACAACATTTACGTACTGACCTACTTGGTTAACAGCAATCTAGGGAGAAAGAAAGGGAAATTAATCGCGTTATTCGTGGACTTTAGAGCAGCTCTTGATTCAGTAAACAGAAAAGTGTCATGGCAGGCAATGGAAGAGAGGGGAATAGAAGGAAGGCTAGTAAAGAGAATAAAGGAAATTTTTACTGAAACCAGGATTAGGGTGAATATAGGAATGCTAAAAGGAGAGGTATTCTGGATGGAAAGAGGTCTAAGGCCCTCTACTGTTTAAGACTCCGCTACTGTTTAATATGCTCTTGGCAGACCTAAAGGAGAAGCTAAAGAAGAAAGGAAAAGGGGGGACAATATTGGGTAACAGCAAAATATACACTCTCGTTTATGCGAACGACGTAGTTCTGTTAGCAGACGACTAAAGTGATGTGTTTCAGAAGTCGAAACACCATAATAGATTATGTTTGGAAGATGAACGGACAAACAGTGGAACGGGTGGAGCAGTTGTTACTTAGGTTTCTGGTTTGAGGTAAGGGGGGGGGGGGGCTGCAGGTGAGAAAAAGAATTAAATGTGCAAGTGAAAATATGGGCCAAGTATGGGGCATAGGAAAGAGCAGTTTCAAGGACGATTTGAGAATGAAGCTCTAGTTGTTTGATGCGTTGGTTTGAGCGGTGTTGTGTTATGGAGTGGACACCTCGGGATGGAAGGAACATAGGATAGTAGAGAGCATACATGAGCGATTTCTGAGGTGGGTAACGGGGGTTAGCTGGAGTTGCTAAGGATACATGTTGAGAAAAGAGTTAGGAAAGGAAAAAATGGTTACTAGGAAAATTAAGAGAGCCTGGAGGTTTGAAGAGAAGCTAAAAATGGGAGCGGGAAACAGAATAACCCAAACATGTTTGGGAGAAATTTGGAACAATAAGACGAGAGGAAATTTGGGAAATTCAAATTGGGGTGAAGAAAGGAGAAAAATGTGAAGGGTTTGTAAGATACGAGAAGGGGTTATGGAGTCGCTGGACATAGTTAAAGCTATTAGTTAAACAAGGCGAAGAGAGGTGGACAAAGAAAATAGATTCGAGGTATAGGATGGTCAAAGGTTTAACGGAACCAGAATATCTGCAAAAAGTAAAAAAGGAAGACAAATAGAGTAAAGTGATACGGTTTAAAATGGGAGAAAGAGTGAGAGCTTGTAAATATTGGATGGATGAAGAGGAGAATCTATGTAGAGTATGTGGATATGAATTGGAGTCATGGGCACATGTTTTAGAGAGGTGCACAGGAGAGGAAGAT
The DNA here is from genome assembly GCF_010883055.1 of Belonocnema kinseyi. Lineage (NCBI taxonomy): Eukaryota > Metazoa > Arthropoda > Insecta > Hymenoptera > Cynipidae > Belonocnema > Belonocnema kinseyi. Next base: position 117,948,295 of record NC_046664.1, read on the forward strand.
GGGCAGTTAACTGTGGATGAGTATGTAAGATGGATTTTGGATGGTAATGGACAGGGAGTGATGTGGACAAAGAAATGAGATGAATTTTTAAATAAAACTATGGAATATTCAACCAAAAAAGAAACAAATTTTGAACAAAATAGTTAAATTTCTGGTAAAAAAATCCTTTTTCATCCAAACGAAAAATAAGTTCTCAATCAAACAGATTATATTTCAATCAAAGAAATGAATTTTTAATTAAAACGATGAATCTTTAACCAATAAAGTTAACCCGTTAACCGTATAGGGGGGGGGGGGGAGTCAAATTGACCCAGGTTTAAATTTCAAATCGGTGCCATTTGCTAACCAAGAGTTTTAATAACGTGAAAATTTCTTGTAACATTTTTTCATTGAAAGGCACGCTCTTCCCCTTTAATTTCAGTTTTGAACCGTTCCATTTACTTCAAATGTCTGAGTAATTTTCTTCCCAACCTCTAAAAGATGAAGTTTTAACTAGAATGACAAATCTTCAACTGGAATAGTTGAAGTTTATACCAAAAAGATGAGTTTAAAACCATAAAAATTCATTTTCCCAAAAACAGACGTGTTTTTCACAAAGTACATACATTTTCAAACAAATAGTTTAATTTTTAAACAAAAAATATCTATTTTCTACCAAAAATAGAATAGTTACATATATTGTTAACAATCTAATTCTTAACCAAGAAAGAAAACTGATTTTCAGAAAAATAGTTGAATTTTCTACTGGAATAGTTAAATTTTTAGTTAAAAATTATGATTTTATACAAAATAGCTGCATGTTCAACCAGAGATGAATTATCAATTGAAATGATAAATCTTTAAACAAAGAAGTTAATTTTCAACAAGATAGTTTAAGATTTAACTAAAGAGTTGAGTTAAAAAAAAACATAAATTCGTAATTAACAATGCTACAAAATTTCTACTATAATTCAGATATATTTCTTCTGAAAATAAGGTGAACCGAACATTACTGGGACAACGTAAAAAGTATGTCCGGTACTGTGACAATAATAAATATCGTTAAGTATCTTGTATATTCCATCATGAATTACAAAAATAAAAATATTCTATTATTTTTTAAGTTCTTTTGAATCTGTTACCACAACTTATTTTTTCCCTGAATAGAAAAACTAACGTTTTTGCACATTTTAATACGTTTAAAAATAAAATTCATAACTTTTTTAGCGATTTTATTCGAGAAGTTATGAATATTTTTATGTGCCGCATTTGGACAAATTCTCGGCGAAGTTGCATATACTGGGAAGAGTTATCGTTGGCTGTTTCAGTTCCGGACAATTCAACTTGAGTTGCGCAATTGCGTTTCCGTTATTAAGACGATCATTTTCGCCGTGTTTTTAATTAAATATCCCAGTATTGTGTTAGTGTCATACTAAAAATATTGTTTATAAGATATACGCTTGCCGATCAATTGATTATTTATTCTTAATAACATTTTTTCAAAGCATTTTATTGAGGCTGTGGTCGAATTGCGGATCAGTCGGGGAAACACAGCGTGTGGTGCGTTCCCCTCCATTCTTACCTTTACGGCTTCTCTAATTAATGTCTCAGCTAGAGTTAATACATAATAATAATTAAATATTATTTAACCAAATATTATCTCAATAAAGTGAAATAAATATTGAAATGAGCTACATATATATCCCTTTCATACATTTCAACTATTTGTTTTACTTTAAACTAAACTCAACTTGTAACTGAAAGTCGGTAGAATATTCATTTAGAAACTAACTGGTAAAAACTTGCGTGAAACTTGACGAACGAACTCAAATCGAATTATGAATTCGACTTGGAATGTCAAAATTGCATCGACAAGGAATTGTTCTTTTTCGATCATTTATTTTCTCTTTGTTTCTGCACTCCTCATTTTGATGTAGACTTCAAACTTCAATAAAAATTAGTAAGTCTGCATTATATTTTAATATTATAGATTAATATGAAACATTATAAATATTAATAAGATTAATATCACCGATTTACGAAGTGTGTTCAAAAAGTAAGGTGACTTTTCAATTTTCGCGAGCCACGTACATTCAAGTTTTAAATTTTTTGTTTTGTTGTGTTGGTACACTCGTCACGATCATATGTTCACAGTTTTGACGATATAGCTCGTGTTGTTTCTCTGACAGAGCCGTAAAAGGTTAGAAGGGTTTGGTGTGATCGGCGATTTTCTTCTTTCGAAAAAAATGCAGCAGAGTTTGCATTAAATTTTGTGTAAAAAATGGAATCCAGTGCTCTAAAACTCTTGAAATGTTGACAGTTACATACGGTGAGTCTACACTGAGTAAGAAAAATGTGTATAAGTGGTACAAGCTGTTCCAAGAAGGCCGAGAGGATGTCCAAGACGAACCTCGCCCTGGACGTCCCAGCACGTCAACAACAGATGAAAACGTTCAAGCAGTGGAAGATATGGTGTTGAAAGATTGCCAAATTACCATCAGAGAAGTTGCTGAAGATGTTGGCATATCGGTTGGCTCATTCCATGCTGTCTTTTCGGACGTTTTGAACATGAGACGTGTGTCAGCGAAATTTGTTCCAAAACTGCTTAATTTTGATCAAAATATCCATCGCATGACCATCGCTCAGGAGATGTTGAATGAAGTCAATAATGATCCTGATTTTCTCAAAAGAGTTATAACTGGGGATGAATCGTGGGTATATGCTTATGACGTCGAAACTAAAGCCCAATCATCTCAGTGAAAGCATCCTGAGTCTCCAAGACAGAAAAAAGCACGTCAAGTTCGGTCAAATGTGAAGGTTTTGCTCACTGTCTTCTTTGATGATCGTGGCGTCGTGCACCAGGAATTCTCACCACAAGGTCGTACGGTCAATAAGGAGTATTACCTTCAAGTTATGCGCCGTTTACGAGAGGCGATACGCAAAAAACGTTCGGAACTTTGGAAAAACAATTCGTGGCTTTTGCATCACGATAATGCACCTGCTCATTCATCGTTGCTTGTGAAAGATTTTCTGAGCAAAAACAGCACCACAATCATGTCTCAGCCTCCATATTCACCGGATTTGGCCCCCAGTGACTTTTTTCTTTTCCCAAAACTGAACAGACCCATGAAAGGACATCGATTTTCAACGATTGAGGAGATAAAAACTGCATCGCTGAAAGAACTCAAGGCTATACCACAAAATGATTATCAGAAGTGCTTCGATGATTGGAAAAAACGTTGGCACAATTGTATTATATCTGAGGGGGATTACTTTGAAGGGGACAACATAAATATTGAGGAATAAATTAATATTTTTTGAGAAAACCATAAAATCACCTTATTTTTTGAACACACCTCGTACTTTTTTAAATAAATTAAGTAAATTAACTTCTCTGCTAAAAATCAATATTTTCAAGTTAAGAATATCACTTTTTTGAAGAAAACTCATCTTTTTGACTTGAAAATTCAACAGTTTGGTTTAACATTTTTTTCTTTCTTGATTGAAAAATCTTTTTTAATTAAAATTTGAACTATTTTCTTGAAAATTCGCCTTTTTTGTTCGAAAATGTGTCTTTTAAATGATAAATTTCATCTTTTCTGAGCTACCGCAGGTTTCTAACAAATTCTTTAATTTTAAACTAAAAAAGACTAATTTTCTATCAAAAAAGATGAATTCTTATCAAAAAATATAATAATTAATAGTTCAACCAAAAATATTTTGATTATAAATTAAAACAATTGAATTCATTAAATAAACGAATTTTCACCCAAACATTTCGACTCGTAACCTAAAAAGATAACATTTCTACGAAAAGACATGATTTTTTAACCAAACAAGATTTTTTATTCAAAAAAGAGAAATATTTCAAACAAATTATAGAATTTTCTACCATAATCATATAATTTTCAACCAAACAGTTATATTTTTGCTCCAGAAAGATGAAATTTATGATTAAAAGTTAGATTTTCGAACCAGAAAGACGAATTTTCAACAAAATAGCTGAAATATTAATCAAAAAAGATTTTTCAGTATACAAGATTTCCAACCAAATAATACTATTTTTAACCAAAAAATAATTGAAATCGTTTGAATACTTTTTTTAATTGACGTAATAATTTTAATTAAGAAGAATTAAAAATCAAAATTTACTACCAACGCGTTGAATTTGCAAGTAAATCGATAATATTAATCTATTATGTGAAATTTTAAATCATACTTACTAATTTTATTGAAAAATTTAATTCGTGAGTTAATATTGGGCTGCCACTATTTCGCCATACATGTAGTCGAAATAGCCGACGGTAGCTTATTTCAACATACAATTATGGCCAAATAAGGACGGTATTTTGTTTCGTCCTTTCGGAATATATTCAGAAGAGGATGACGGTCAAAATACGGAGAGTAACTTATTTATTATTATATGGTAGATTCTAATAAAGAGATTAATAATTAAAAAGGTAATTGTAATTGCACCAGCGTAACATGAAAATGAAACATTTCAATTTTAGGAAAATAATAATAAATTATCAGGTAGGAATCTATTTCAGTTCATGCAACTTCAAGTCATAGAATCATTCACAATTCAACTCTGGCCTCCGGAAAAAAAAGTTTTCTATGCTTTTTAGAATTTAAATGATATTGACATTCAAGTCTTTTGAAACAAGTAAGTTTAAAGCTTACGAAAAATAATTTTTTTGACCAATATTTGTTTATAGAAATTATTTATAATAATTGAGTTGAGTATTATAAGAATTATTTCTATTTTATGAGTGCAGATTTGGGTGTTCCAAATTTTTTGTCTCGAATTTTCATAAATATCGCCCGGAAATTTGTTTGAATCCGCACAAAAAAAAATCCATTACTTTTGTTTTGAACAAGAATGATCTTCAAAGGTAGCGCAAGCCCCATGAAGGTAAAGACGTATTTCTCATAAGAAAAAAGCCGTTTTTTAATTAATTTTATTACAAATCGTTAATATTAGATTAATCGAACGGAAACTCAAGTTTAATCTTCTCAATCAGCCATAGAAAAAATGGGGTTTGCGAGTTTTTGGCGCTACTTATGATATTTTGCGTGTTTTTTAATACAAATTGCTTCTAGTACGTAAAATACCACTTTATATTGATGTCTTGATATTTAAAGATATTGATTTTAGCAATTTCCTCTTAGAATAATGCTAGAAAATTTGAGTTTTTTCCACAATTTTCCACTTTTTGTCCAATTCTCAATTAAAGTGAGTACAATAATAAATCAAAGTTAAAACATTAAGCGTTTGAGCAATTTATTATTATTAATAATAATATTCAATTTGAATAATGCTAGCAAGTTGCAGTTTTTCTAAAATTTACAACCATTTGTCTACTTTTCACTTAGGGTGAGCTAAAAATTAATTCAACTTAGCAAAAATAATGATTCAAACAAATTAGTAATGAGTTGATCACTGGTCCATGTATTAATTAGAAATGAGCTAACTGCAAGATCCCACAGTATAGTTATTAAGACGTTTCGACTATTATTCGATAGTCTTCTTCAGTAGTTGATAAAGTTTCAATATATAGTGTAAGAGGATTTTATACATGTTATTTAATATTGTATATTGAAACTAAGGATCGATTGTTTGATTCCGTCCACAAGACGAACATAAATAAAACTTTTTTGTTAAAAAACCCCAAAAGATGTTATTTTTGGTTCTGTTTAATGTCGTCCCGTGGACTCTGGTCATCACCATAACATCTTTAAGAAAATTGTTATCTAAGGTTTATTCATTATTACTTCATAACTAAAAAGGCAAAACACAGTTAAACATTTCAGAAAAATACGTAAGTTTCTAACATTAAGCAACAATTATTATTAATATTGTATTAATATTATATTAGTAGCATTAAAAATTTATTTTTATTTTCCTAAAATTTAAATGTTTCATTCGTAGCTACGATAACAAAGTATTAATTGTCATATAATTGTCAATTTAAATTTCGCGCATTCGATTTTAGCGCCACCTGATAGCGGTGTCCAGAACCACCTTCGAGCCACATTTTGAGATTAACTCGCTTTTCATTCTCATGTTTCTCTGGTGTAAGTACAATTGCCTTTTTAATGATTAATTTCATTATTATAATCTACCGTATAATAATAAATAATAATAATAAATACCATATAGTATAAATTCCGAAAGACAGAAATAAAATACCGTCCTTATTTGGCCATAATAAGTCGGTTATATCGCCATACATGTATGGCGAAATAGTCGCAGCCACTAAGTTTGTATTTGCGTTAAAGATAATTGTATACCATAATAAAAATATATTGTTTATAATCTCAGAAGTAAATCCTGAATTGTTTTTAGTTGTTTAGTTACATTTCAAGAAGGTAATTAGAGACAGAAAAGTGACACTTATGTTTTAAAATTATAAAACAGTATTTTGAGGTTATGTAATAAGTCATGTGATACTGTTTGCCCGGGAAAATGGACAATTTTTTAAATTTCAATTTAAGAAATAAAATTTTGATATATAATACTTAAGTTTTGGATGTCAGTTCTGTAGTTTAAAACGTTGATTTAGTTTTTAATATAAACCATTTCAAGAGTTAATCTTTTTTCTTCATTTGGTTCTATATTTAAAATTTTAATGTCTTTGTTATTAAAATTTTTGTGGTGATCGATGATTTTCTAATTTTTGAATAATTGAGCAATTCCCCGATCTAATTATCCGATCATAACAAAAATGTAAAATAGTTACAAATCAAAATGAATGTGTTATCAAAATGACTGATATGCCCATACCTGAAGACGTAAAAGAAATGATTAATCTTGAAGGAAATATTGGTATTCCCTTTGTTAAAAAAATTTTGCAATTGAAAAAATTATCACTAATCTTGAATATTCAATTAAACATATTGCAGTAGATAATCGAAATGACACTAGAAATAAAATTTCACGCTGGACACAAAGTTGGATTTATAATTCTAAATTTAATACAACATATTTTGAACTAAAACAAAAAATTAAAAAAACCAAAATTTTTTAGAAACAAATACAGATATTATCCTATCCGTAGCTGATAAAAGTAATAGAAATATTATAATAAATAAAAAATATTACATTATTAAAACCTCACACCTTTTAAATGATAAAACATCATATGAAAAATTAAATTTTGATCCTACTAAAAGAATTGAAGCTAAACTGACACTACTACTAAGGAAACTAAAAATAATAAAATTACGAATGAAAATCTGTATAATTTCTATCATAGTACAAATGGTAATGCACCTAGATTTTATGGTTTACCTAAACTACAATACATAAAGCAAACTGTCCTTTACGACCAATCCTTTCTTTCCTCGCTTCACCGTTACATAAGATCCCTAAATTTTTAGCTAAATCTTTACAAAAAATTGTTGGCAGAACTGAATACCTAGAATCTTCTCATTGAAATTCAATAATGTTTTTCATAAACAATTTTTTGGACTTCCTATGGGAAGTATATATCGATGATACATTAATTTGCCTTCCAAAAAATAAAGTAGATGATATTCTTGAAAAATTTAACTCAATAAATGAAAAATTAAAATTTACTATTGAATTAGATAATAGCAAAAAAATAAAATTGAAATAATTTTTTAGATTTAACACTGGAAATAGTAAACAATGGAATTGTAACTAACTGGCATAGAAAACCTGTATGGTCAGGACGTTTTCTAAACTTTGTTTCGCATCATCCAATCTGTAATAAAATTGGTGTCATTTTTGGTTTGGTCGATAGAGCGATAAACTTGTCAGATAGTAGATTTCACACTGAAAATCTGTTTAAACTAAAGACAGCCGAACGTTACAAAGCTATTACAAAAACAAACAAATACAAATGAACAAATTATTGATCAAAAGAAAATGCTAGAAATGCCATTTATTAATGGTTTTGATGAAGTACTTTTCAGAATTTTCACAAAAAAAAAATAATATTCGAATTGCTTTTTCTGTTTAAAATACTTTCAATAAAATTCTTTTTCCTAATATTAAAGATCTGAGCGATAAACTGCATAAAGTAAACACTTTCTGTAGAATACCATGTTTGGATTTTAAAGCTATATACATTGGACAATCAATAAGACACTTAGGGGTTAGAATTAAAGAACATGAAAGATCCATGGTAAAAAATAAAAATGACACCGCTTTAGCAAAACATGCTACTTTATACTTTCACAACAAAAATTTTAATATTAAAGACATTTCAATTTTTAATATTGAACCAAATGAAGAAAAAAAGATTAAATCTCTAAATGATTTATATTAAAAACGAAATATACGCTATAAATTACGGAGCTGGTATCCAAAAGTCTTATATATCACAATCTTATTTCTGAAATTAAATTTAAAGAATTGTCTATTTTCCCGGGTAAGTAGTATCACATGACTTAATAATAGATTTTATGCTTTCACGATGATTCATTTTGATAAAAAGAGATATTTCGGGTTTCACTCGTGTAAAAAACTACGAATTGTTTGCCGACGTTTCGTGAACATTGCAGTTCACATCTTCAGAGCTGACCTGAAACTGAGGTAACAGTCATGTTGTTCTTAGGTATACTCTCTACGATGCCTGTGATTGGCCAGAGCACCCCATCATTGGGACTGGTCGAACTTGATTGGCCAATCAAGTCTTTTTTTAAAATCCGGGAGAACGAAAAGCCAAATCGGATTGGTATTATATCCATTTTCCCTATTGATGTTATTAGGCTGTTTTAAGATTTCGATTATTTCTCAATGTTTTCTTGGAAATTTGTTGTGTTTTTGCAATGACTGTTGTTTCATCAAATGAAATGCTATGTCCTGTTTCGATATGATGTTCAGCTAGTGCTGATTGCGTGAAATTTTTTAGCCTGACTTTACTCTCATGTCCCTTAATACGTTGGCTCACCACTTTCCCGGTTTCTCCAATATAGACTTTGCCACAAGAACAAGGGATTTTATATACGCCTGGATCACTGAGGGATCCCTTTTTATCTTTAGGGTTATTTAGTAGTTGCCCTATTTTCGCAGGTGGTTTAAATATAGTTTGGATGTTGTGTTTGTTGAGAATTCTTCCTATTTGTTTTGTGACACCTTGGATGTAGGGTAGGGTGGTGGTCACTTTTCTCTCTCTTTCTTTCGTAGGTTGTGTTGACTTGCTTTTTTGAGTGTGTTTTCTTATTGCTTTATTAATTTGTTTGTTTGTGTAATCATTCTGTATTAGGAGTTGTTAAACGTTTTGTCATTCCTTTTGTAAGTTATCTTTATCTGTTATGGAGACAGCTCTGTATACAAGGGAGTTTTAGACCGATTGTTTTTGAGATGGTTGATGGTGGGAGGAGGCATGTAGGTATCTGTCATCTCGTCCATGTCGCCAGATAACAAATGTGTCATCAACGTAACGGAACCAGAATTCTGGTTTAAGTTTGGCTTGGTTGAAGATTTTAGTTTCTAGATGTTCCATAAAGACATTGGCTATTACAGGTGAGATTAGGGATCCCATTGCTGCCCCTGAGGTTTGTTCGTAGAATTGGTTATTGCACGAGAAGTAAGTATTATCGAGACAGTGTTCTATCAAAGGTAGGAGCTCGGAAGGGAAGTTTGTGAAATATTTAATATTAATTGTATCAGAGATTGGTACTTTTCTAAAAAAAGATATTATGTCGAAACTCACTATGATGTCTTGAGGTTGAATGTGAATCTTACTTATTGCATAAACTCAAAATACTGCTATAAAATTTTAACCCATAGGTGTCCCTTCTCTGTCTCTAATTACATTCTTACAATGTGACTAAGCAACCAAAAATAATCCAGGATTTACTCCTGAAATTATAAACAATATCTTTTTGTTATGGTATACAATTATCTTTAACACAAATACAAACTTAGTCTAAAAAAATTTGGTCAATTTAAAAAATTTCAAAATCTTTTAGAG
>NC_046664.1:117958320-117982776 GCF_010883055.1 Belonocnema kinseyi
TTTTCGACTTTTCTTTCCTTTTGCACCATTCTAGCAAACAAGGATCTTAGTTAAACAGTTTTAAATAGAGGTAGAAACCTATGAAAAATTCTATAAAAAAATTTTATGAATCAAAAGTTTCAAATTAAAAAAATCACCCTTTGCATATTATTTATTAGAAATGCTTTTAATACTAAATCGAATTAATTTTACTAATTATTTTTTCATTTATCGTTGCCCAATTTTCACAGCCGTTTTTCGGTTAGTTCTACTCTACGCGAATATTTTAAATTGCAATAAAATGTTTTTTGACTGCAAAACCAGAAGAATAATCTTGTAAAAACTTAATACTAATATTACTTTTTTGTCTCTAACAAAACTATTGTCCTTTTGTGTCTTACGTCCTCGTGTAGCTCACTGTCCTCAACAATTTATTTATTGCTTAAAAGAAAAAATAATTTAATTCATTTTATATTCATGCAAATTTTGATTAGATTTAACATAAAACTCGTTATTTTTATTTCTAAAATACTTCCTTGCAAAAATATTTGACGAAAGTTAACTTGTACCTAAGCTTAGAAATGTGAGAATTTCAAGAAAATGTTTATACGTAATACAGCTCTTACAAACATTATTCTTCTGCACCATTTAAAATTAGACTTTTTAATGGAATCAAATACCGATCCAATTTTTTATAATACTTATGCCTATGTTTTATTTCTAAAAAGAACATATCTTTTCTCCGCATAATCACATCAGTTCGATGGGTCCTAAATGAAAGTACGCAATTTAAGGTGATGAATGGAATCTACGTAACTCGCACTGACAAATAGAATCTACGCAACTCGTAAGGAGTAATAGAAAACACGCAACTCGTGGTAGCGGATAGAAACGACGTAACTTCATTTTTTCGGATTTTGAGTTATTGTCAGAAACTGTTGGAATGTGTCGAAAGACGTAATAAGAACGCTTAAATTTTTCTATTAATTATTTTAAAGCGTATTAATTAATAAATAAAAAATTCACGTAACTCCTTTTTGAACGTAAATTCTGTAATGAAAGTACGTAACTCGGCTAAAATAATTCTGACCTTCGCCGTGGCGCCTGTTTTGCTGTCATTAATTTACATTGATCATAATAAACGTAACCTCAAACAAAGTAATCTACATAATATTTGATTATATGATAATAAAATATTATGAAAATAATCTTTACGATTCATAAATAGTGTATTATCAAAGGTGAAGCTCACATATTATGGAAGTCTGGAGGAGACGGAAAAGTTGACAGTTTCGTCACTGTCATTAGAAGAATTTAATTATGCATATTTCAAATATAGATTTAAACTTTCGTTGTACTTATTATTTTAAATTTACTATAGACAAAGAAGAAAAAGTTTCAAACATAAGAAAGGGCCTGTGCTGTCAATATAATATACACATACTTCCGCTATATCAATCTGCTAATAAAAATTTCACACAACAATCAGTAAAGACTCGAAATACCAGCAAAATTATAAAATATTAATACAATATTACAGTAAAAAAAAAACATTATAACTACACTGAAACATTAGAGTTATTATATACGGAATATTATTTTTATAGTCATAGATTTAAAACTGAAATCTTTGCGACGTAATATTGTTTTTCATAAATTTGATTATATAATTTCCGCGCAAAATGTAATGCTCATAATCATTTACAGTAAGTTGACATTAAAATAACAAAATTTGAAACTTCCAAAAAGTTTGAGGTAAGATCAAACACCACACTATTGCAATTACATAAAAAACATCACTAACTGTCTTAAACATAAACTTTAGTTTATACTTTATTTTGCAATGTTTATAAGGTACCTAGAAACACTTTATTATCTTTAAAGTTGTTAAAGTTGAATTGTGAATACCAATTAAACTTTCAACACGGTATCCTGAAAACTTGCATTTTTTTACTTGCGTAGTTTCTATCCGCTACCGCGAGTTGCGTATTTTCTATTCCTCCTTACGAGTTGCGTAGATTCTATTTGTCAGCGCGAGTTACGTAGATTCTATTCGCCACCATGAGTTGCGTACCTTCTTTTAGGACCCATCGAGTTGTCCGACTTAAAAAACACTCGTAGAATGACGTTTGCATCAGAGGTCGGACAGCCTGTCCGACTTCTAGCGAGTTTCAAGAATTCTGCGCTTAAGGTCGGGCATATTAAAAATCTTCGCATATGCGGTATATAAATTTAAATTGCAAATCAATAAAAAAATGTTAAGTCTCATATTTGATAAATGCAGCAATTCAAGTTAAATCACAATTTAAATATATCATAACTTCAATCAAAAACACTCTGTCTTCTGACACAAAACAAAGCGCACAACCCTAAAATGGCGATATACGGGGACCAGCCTTTAAAATATGTTTTATACAGTGAAAGAAAAAATCGTTTACATTTTTTCTTTGCCTTTCGTGATACAAGAAAATACGCAAAATTCAAAAACCTACTTACTTTGAATAATCATGGTTTATTGCACTATTTCTACTACGAAATACACGGGATTGTCGGACCACTAGTACGTGACCGGAGACATGCTCTTTAAAACATAGCCCAAGTCAAAAGAGTCCACTGTCCCCCATGGTACACATAGAATATTCTTTTTTAACGTAGACATGAGTTTGACAATTTTTTATGCAAAAGTGAGTTTCTACTGATTTAAAAAAAAGCTTTAAGTACCCCTAGACCGAGAAAATTAGCGAAAAAGTATTCCGTAGAGAAAAAGTATTTAAAAAGTAAAAAATTGTATCAGTTTGAACCCTGTAATTCAGTTATATAAATTAGATTTTCTGCATGAAATTTATTAGTACATGCAAGTTTTTTATTTTAAAATTCCTGACTCCCATGATTTCCAGGTTATATTTCTTACCTGCGAACATCCTAAATTAAGGGGGGTTCCTACTTTGTTGGGTCAAAAAAATAATTTTTTTTTCTTTTTGCATTTTCGGATAGATATATGTTTCAAAAATATACGTGGAAAATTTCAAGTCAAAATATCAAGAATTTCTAAAATTATGGGCCGTCGAATGGAGCGGTGTCAAACGCGCTGGACTGCAGCGGCCGGATGTTCTGGGGCGGCGAAACCGGTTCTGATTTTAGACTTGTTTTTCACGTGAATGCGGAAGGTGGTTTGTATGGGCCTGGCATAGCTAACTAGGCGTAAGTACTCGCATTTTCTGAACTTTATTTAAACAAATGATTGTTGTAAATCTGATGTCAAATTCGTGGTTTCTGACCGCTTGAACTATGAAAATCATATGAATCTTGGAAAAAAGTAATTTTGTCATATTTTTTATTAAATAAATTGTTTAAATAATTTTTTATTGCAAAAATAGTACCAGATTTGAAATAAGCGATATCCAAAGCTATGGAAAGCATATGCATCATTAAAAAATTGTAATTTGTTTAAAAAAATTGTTTAAACCAATGAATTTTGCAAATTTCATGGCAGATTTGAAATAAGCGACCCCAATAACATACGAAATGATGAATAAGTGTAATTATAGCGCAAAATTTCAACATAATTTTTTGCGTTTTTAATGAAAAACTTTGAACGTGTTCTTCTCAAAACCACGTTTTCCGTGTTGCTGGAAGTCCAACAAGGCGCAAAAATTGAGCAATCGCTATGAAACTTTTTTGAAATGTTTTCAGAAGGTATCCGCACAAAGTAGAATACAATTATAAAAAAATATTGAAAATTGTTTGTTTAAAAAAATAATTAGTAGCAAAAAAAAACGTGAAAAAATCAATTTTTTTCAAAATCTCGTAACTTCCTCATTTTTCATTTTTTTTCTTCATTCTAGTCTACTTTGTGCGCTATGGTGTAAAGATTAAGAAAATATTTTGATTTTTTGTTTCAGATTTTTTCTACGGCGGACAGATCTTCCACCAGCGGGAAAAGTTGCGGCCGACCACCCGCCATTGATCAGTGCCCCCTCCCCCCTTTTTATGTAACGACCCAACAAATTTTGTAGTACTACAATAAACATGGACAAACAATTGTGGAAAATTTCAGCCTCCTATCTTTTATACTTTCCTCAAAAAATATTCCCAAAAAAACAGCCGGATTTCGGCCCAACAAAGTAGGAACCCCCCTTAATATTAAATCTCAAATTATTATTTACGGCACTTGCCTTTTAAAGTCGCCAAGCATTTCCTTCAGATTTCCGATTACCAGCTTCTGTTCATCGTTGATGAATTTTAATTTTATGCTTATTTTAGTTTCTTCGCTCAGCGGCGACAGATCTTCGGATAATTGCTCTGCAATTACCTCAGGAGTATGTTCCGTTACATTGGGCTGCGAATCAGAAGTGCTTATTTTTGCGGGCCTCTGAAGCAACCGCGAATCGTCATTATTGAATGAATCCATCGCTTCGATCAAAACGCCTTCTGAAGTAGTTTCAACTGCATTTGTAGTGGCATTCAATTCCGCAGACATTTCTGTAACACCTAGATTCATAAAAGATGGAAGTGGATAATATAAGTTCTTGAAGACATAGTATATTTCTCCCAGAGACTTTATCACTTCTCCAAAAAATGTTCAAACGGAAATCGGCATAATGTTTATGATTCAACTTTATGGCATATACTTAAAGTTCCGAACGTTCAAATGAACGAAATATTTTTTCCCATTTCTATTATACCCAAAAATATTGTTTCACCTGCAATTTAAAATTTGAACGATCAGAACTTCAAGCACATCTTTATGGTTTCCATTAAAAATTAGTTTCTTAAAAGGTCAATATTTTTGTAACGCGCACATCATTAAAAACAATTTTCTCTACTGCATATAACAAATGGTATTATTTTTCAAATTTAAAAGTTTTAAAAATGAATGTCTTTAAACTTTTACTGCTAATAATATCGAAAACCTTTTTAAGTACTTCAAGATTTTAAGGTTTTTATATTTGCATGATTTCAAATCCAGTCTTTTAAAAGGCGAAACCCTTCAAATTGAACGGATTCCAAACTGGAAGACTTTTTCACAAAATAGAAGCAATTATACTTAAAACTTTAAAAAAATGTACTTATAAGATAATATATTTTAATACAAAATAAAATCTTACCGTCGGGGGGCGTTTGTGGATTGTTAATATTCGCTGGGCCTGATAATCTGATTTCGTCCTCCGGTAAATCCATACTTGAAGTTTGACTAGCTGAGTTGACACCGTTGGCGGCTGACAATTCGGAGATGCGTGTGCGTGTGCGATGTTGCAAAATAAGTACTGTGCGTATTAAAGGTTGTTCGCTAATATTTGTCGAACACCATGCGAGCCAACCAATCAACAAAACTCCAAGTATGATAAAGAAATCCGTCACTTCTTCACCTACACCTTCAATTAGAGTCATTTTTCTCGCTTATTCTGAAAGAACAAAAGGCGATCCTTCAAATTTCTTTTAGATATTTAAGAAACATTAAAATAAAATTACTTCTGTCTGTAAATTGTTCTTATATTCAAAAAAGAAGTTAATCAAATTTAGTGTTCGTTTCCTTTAATGTTAAATTTTATGATCAAGAAGGGGGTAAATTTATAAAAAATAATGTACACCATTTCAAGAAGTAAGCCTAACCTTCATAGTATGACGATTTTTAGAATAAATTATAATAAATTAATCATTTTTATGCGAAATGTGGTCAACAAGTTAGAGGGCTTTTTCGACTTTTCTTTCCTTTTCCACAATTCTAGCAAGCAAGGATCTTAGTTAAATAGTTTGAAATAGAGGTAGAAACTCATTTGAAACGACTATTTTTCCCCGCGAATAGATCATTCGAGTGAGTTTCGAATGGGAATCCGGAGGTAAACAAACACGAAAAGTGCGATAAAGAAAAATCTGAAAATACCTTTTTCTTTACACATGCACAACCCTCATTCGGCCACCGTTTACAGACATCGAAAATGTCGATTCCGCATCTTGCGCGAAGGCGATAAGCAAAATCCCCAACATCAGGGACTAAAATGCTTTTACCGTTAAGCAAAATGCTATCCATGGTTAGCAAAACATTTTGCTCGCCACTTTTACTACTAATGCTATCTGCCGTCCTATGCGGTTACTATGTTAACATCGTAATGGGTCAGTGACATCATATTCGATATCTTTAAACGGCAGGCTATCTCAGGTTTTGCATTCTAATTTGTAAAACAAAATATTATTCGATATACCAAGCCTCACAGGCGGGTGCTCACTGCGAGTGTGAAGGCCCAGAACAAACTCGAAGACGAGGCGAAGCCGAGCCGAAGGGTTAGTGCTGTTCCTTTACCCTCTAAGTGAGCAAAATACACATTTTGCTTATTATTTATTTAACAACAGCATATTAATAAATGTTAAATGATCCTTAATTACAGCTACGACATAAAGATCTGACTTTCAGTATCCGTCTTTACAACGCAGTTAGCAGGTTTCTTAAACAAGGCAGCTCGGCTCCCTCGAGCTAAATGCGCAATCCCCGCACGCCTATCAAATTGAATTCTAGCTGTATCCATCTTGTTCATATTGCCATGATTCAGACTAACGATTGGGCAAGGAGTAATAATAAGGAGACCGATCTCCGCACATACGTTCTAACTGCGGTAACTGTATACATTTACAGCGTTTAAATACAATAATCACAAGGAAGTGGACATGCATACTGCGATTTGCTATCTCCTTTTCTCCCGCTATAAGTGTGCGAGTGAGTGTCAGTGCTTGACAACCACAACAACATATTACCTAATATTATACTGTCATATTATTCAATCTGTACATTTTATATAATTTAATGATTACAATTAAATTTGTATTACTTACCCATACTTTCCAGGTCACAATTTGTCAATTTAATTCTGTACAAAAACACAGAAATAAATAAGGACGTATATTGACAAACTCAATTGACAATATTTCCAGGAACATAACCTCAGTTTTTAGTTGTCATTCAACACCGCACTCACTCGCACATTTCTTGCGGGAAAAAAGGAGATAGCAAATCACAGTGCGCATGTCACCTTCCTTGTGAGCATTGGGTTTAAGTGCCTAAGTCTGGCAGTAAATGTACAGTTACCGCAGTCAAAACTCGAGACGCTTTGTACAGCATGATCGGCCTCCTTATTATTACTCCGTGCGAGTGGGTTTCACCACGGCCTGACCATAATCTGGTAACATTACTGACATCGAGGAGACCCAGTGATCTAAGACAGGCATAGTCAGACACCATAGTAAGTCTGACTACGGCCGTCTGGCACTACTGAGTGCACACGACATTATAGCAGCAAGTCAGTAATGCCAAAACCGTTATGGTCAGCCACCGGTACTTCTCTAGTATCGACGCTTCATAGTACACTATAAAATGTGTGTAGAAAATCACAGTCAACCCTAATTTTAACTTTTGGACTTTCAACCCGAACATGTATATTTTATGCGATATCTTGGCTCTGAAGAGGTGAAATCGTGAATGATAAAATTGTAAAGATTTAGATTAGAATGAGGCGTGGGAAGCAAAGTTCACTCGAGCTCACAGTTTACATGGCCGTATGTTTTTTTCAGTGTCATTCGGTTTTTTACGCAAGAGTCAGGTTTGTTTACGCATAGTCTGGTAAATTGACTACGTAATGTAGGCGTCGAGTCTCTCTCAGGTACAAAAACTCTGATCTTCAAAAGTACGCCGAATTCGGTGTAGTTTTGAGTTGCAACAAAAATGAGAAACGAAAGCAAATGAAGGCACTAAAAATTTTCACACGAATAGTTTTTTATGGTACCGAGTGTCGAGAATGGGCTAAGTTACAATCAGTCCGCCTTTCCAGTAACGTTAAGAGCAGAAAGAGGCCGGTCGCTACCGATCATGCAAGAGGCAAGAAAGCCCAGGTTGGTGGGCAATTGAAGTGCTCAGATTCAAAGTTTGATACCATTCGTTTTGTTCATATATTAACTTATATTTAAAATGAAAACTTTTTGCAACAGACAGAAAGTCATTGAATACAATTTACAAATAGGGCGTACGGGGTAAATTCGCCAAGTGTACCCTTCTAAAATCTGCTGTTCTCAATCTTACTGAAACTCTACTAAATCGTAGTGTTAGTGAACCTCTGAATTCGGTAAAGGGGTTGTGTTTAGTTAAAGTGGTTGTTAGGATACATGGGCCAAATTTTTTGGCATCTTACTCTACCCGCTTATTTTCAATAACTCATATCTTTCACTAGATTTGTCTGATTAAGCTTTTATATTAGGGGTTTGGAGATGGTTTTTGATCAAGTTTAAAAAAACATTTTAGGGGCCATTCACAAAATACGTGATACATTTTTCAAGAACTTCAGACAGCCCTCCCCCTCCGTGATGCTTTTCCAATGCAATTAACATGGAGAATGATAGCTTGAAAGACTCCCCCAAACCTTAACGTATCACGTATGGTGTGAATGACCAATTGTATACAAAGAAACAGTTTAACCTTGATTTTTTATTTTAAAAATTGTTTTTAAGTTTTTCCCTAAATACCACCCTTTTTATTTTTTTCTAAATAAATTTAAAAGAAACTTTGATTTTTTCTCTTCAAAAGCATCTTATGCTGAAAATGGAATGGGAGGAATTATGTATTTTCCATACAGAGTGTATGGAAAAGTAAAAAAGAAAAAAAGAAGTTTTTTTCGGTAAAAAGACGTACTTCTTTCATTTTTCACAAAAAACAAATTTTAGAGGCAAAAATTTTTATTTTATGATAAATTAGACCCTGTGTTTACGTATTCTGTACTTTTCTGCACGTCAAATATGTACAATATGAAATTATAATAACAAATGCATTTACTTTGGAGAGCAGCAGAGACATAACTCTCGAAACTCCGAGATTTTGGGCGAGTGATTCAATTTATTATTAGGGAAATCTATGTAAACTACTTAATGAATAATATTAAAACTAATGTTCCTGCTGTACAAATTACAGAAGGCAAATCTGTTAAATATTCAAATGTTTTATTTTTTACATTCTCATTTTAATAAGAAGGTATTGTTTTTAGGCTGGATTCATTTTGCAATACTAGCCGGATTAGATTCTATTTTGACACGCGCAGTTTTCGGGACCAAATAGAAAAATTAACTTCACTAACCAGCTGTTTTGGATAAAAATTTTAAAAGTTTGAGCATTTTCAACAATTTTGCGACCATTAAAAAATTTGCTTAAATTCTATGCGTGGCTATTCGTAGTACTCAAACACTAAAGATTTAACCTCACCACGTTTTTTGCCAAAAAAAAATATCAGACTTATAGCATTTTCAAAAGCCAAAAATAACATTTTGGGCCAAGCAAAGGACTATATAAAAAAAGTGAATAAAAGGAAAACGTTTCTTTTTAAAACTCCTACAAGCAACGGCGTAGCCAGGGGTAGGTGGCTTGGGCCCCTCCCCCTCCGCAACTAAGAACTTTTATTATTCTATTCCCTTTTGCCCCACTCTTTGCTTAAACATAAACCCGAAGCCTCCTCCGAAAAAAAACTCGCTACGCCACTGCCTACAAGATTTTAATGACAACTTTTCAAATTTTCTTGAAAATTCTAAAATTAAAATTTGGGGTGCACAAAAAATAGTGAAAAATAATAACTTTCATTTTGCGGTAAACTATACAAGATACGAAAAAAAATAAATAAAAATTATGAACACAAAAAATATCTGCAAATTTGTTATGAGCCCCTTTTTTATAGGACATGATGTTCTTGTCTTATTAGTAAAAAACATTTAAAATTGGTTTGAAATAAAATTTTGGAAAAACAACAAAAGCTAAGAAAGAAAACGGTAAAAGTTGTACACCCAAACAGAATCCAAAAATATGATATTATTAATTTTGAGAAGGGACGAGTAGATTTTCTTTCAAACGTAAAATTAAGAGTAAAAACAAAACAAAAAATAATTGTTGAAAAAAGGCATACAAATAATGTTTACAAAATAGCTTTTATATTTCACATTTTATACAAAATTCAGACGAAAATGCTTCAAATAATGCGCATTTACGACTTTTATTTTATTAAACACATTCAGTCACAAGATTATCTTAACAAGTATAATGGATTTATTTAAATATTTACCTGTTAATTCCGTACACATAGATATTTACAAAAAAACTTCTTTCAGTCTTATTCATTCAGTAGTTGACGTAAATTTCCCTAATAGTAATTTGAAATACCCGCCCAAAATCTCACAGTTGCAAGAGTTTTGTAGTCTGCTGCTCTCCAAACTAATTGCATTTCTTCTTATTATTGTTACATATTATACAATTTTCCGTGTAGAAAATTACAAAATAACTAAACAGAAGGTTGTAACAGAACTGTTACCATAGAATAGAGCTCGGTACAGCCCTGCACGAAAGGGTTGCTGGGCCGCATCCGAGATGGACCGGAACCCCCCGACGGGTCCCGAAGTTATGGGCGACGGAACCAGTGATCTCAGTCCTGAAACGAGACGTGGTCCAATACTATCAGAGGTCTATGTGTGTGAATATAGAAGGAGACGATGTACATGACTGAGTTGCGCGTGCAACCCATTTCTCCTCTTCTGAATTTGAAAACTCGAAGGTGCACGATTGCCGGTCGGAACACTTCGGCGGTCCTATTTATATCTCTATCTGCTTTGAAATAAAATGAAGAGATTGGGATTTTAATATTTCCAGATTTGGATGCTGGCGATTCTCATGATTTGAATATATCGCGCGCCTCTTTATATGCGTATATTTTGAGGTTACGTTATTTTAAGTATAAAATATAAATGATATAAATATTAATACTATTATATATATAAAAATATATACATATATTATTAATGATAATATCATAATTATGTTATATTATAATAGCCTTATTTATATCTTGATCCGCATTTAAAAGAAATTAAAGAAATTGGCGATTTTGGAATTCATCTCATTTAGATACAAACTCAATTATTTGATTGAAAATTAATTATTTTGTTGAAAATGTAACTATTTTGTAAAAAAAAGTGCTCTTTTCTATCAAAAGTTCAACTGCTTTGTTAAAATTTTTATTTTCTTTATTTGAAGGTTTATCTCTATCGTTGAAAATACATTTTTGAAATCACAATCTATACCATTTTTGATTGAAAAATCATGTATTTTGATAAAAATTCGTCTTTCTTTTAGAAATTAAATTGTTTTATGGAAAATTTACACTTTTTGATTAAAAATTACATTTCTCGGTTGAATTATCAACTGTCAATATTTTTTGGTTGCAAAGTCGTTTTGTTGTAAATGCATCTATTTTGTTAAAAATTAAAATCATAATTTTTGGGTGGAAAGATCGATTGTTGAACTACTTAATAAAAAAATTAAATTTTTCTTATTAAGGATTCATAATTAAAGTTGAAAATTTAACTATTTTCCTTTAAATTGGGTTAAAAATTCAGCTTTTTTGTAGATAATACTCTTTTTGACTTTAAAATAAAATAATTTCGTTGAAAGTTCATGTATTTTGTTGGAAATTGACCTTGTTTGGTAGAAATTTAATCTTTTTGGTTGAAAATGTATCATTTTTGGTCAACAATGCAATTGTTTGGTTAAAATATCAACCGTATATCTTCTTGGGCTTAAAAGTCGATTATTTCACTAAGAGTTGAATTACTTTGTATAAAAAATACTGTTATTTTCAACAAGGTTTTATAATTATGGTTAAAAATTTAACTATTTGGTTGAAAGTTTAACTTTTTGATGGAAAACTCATATTTTTCGCTGAAAAAAATCAACTTTTTGTAGATAATTCGTTTTATTGACTTTAAAATTAAATAATTTTGTTGAAAATTCATGTATTCTGTTTAAAATTTGTGCTTTTTTGTAGATCATTAATTTTCTTGGTCAAAAATTCATCTGATTGGTTGACAATTTAACAACTTTCTTTAATATTAATTTTTTATGTTAAAAATTATTTAACTTTTTCTGAAAATGTAACTATTATAGGATTGATTGAAAATTAATCCTATATATTGGTTAAGTTGGAAAATCGTTTTTTTTATCATTAATCTTCTTGGTGAAAAATTCACCTTTTCCCTCGAAAATTTAACAATTTTGTTGAAAATTCGTTTTTTTTTCTTGTTCAATTCAATTTTTTATCACAGTTTGTATCTGGAAATTGAACTATTCCATTTTTGTTGAAACTTTATCCTGTACGTTGTATTATTTAAAACACCAATTATTTGATAGAAAATTAATTTATTTTGTTAATAAGTAAACTTTTGGGTTGAAAATCGATATATTTGGTTAATTCCATTTTTTTCCTAAAATTAAAAAAACTGCAAAATAAAAAAACTGCCTTAAAATAGTTCTGATTCTTTTTTTTTTAATTTTGAAAATCTTTTCAAATACTCACTTAAAATTAATTTTTCAAAATTAACGGTCAAATATTGCTGATAACTAACGAAATTTTCTTTTTTTAATTAAAAAATTTGAAGTTGAATGGGTTAAAAATAAAATTTTTTTAAACTGAAATAATATTT
Organism: Belonocnema kinseyi; assembly: GCF_010883055.1. Taxonomy (NCBI): domain Eukaryota; kingdom Metazoa; phylum Arthropoda; class Insecta; order Hymenoptera; family Cynipidae; genus Belonocnema; species Belonocnema kinseyi. The sequence continues at coordinate 117,970,795 of NC_046664.1, forward strand.
GAAGTCATAATTGAAAATAATTTTATAAACTACTATCTATTAATTCTTAAACTTTCTTTTGTTTGTCCATGACGAACACATGTTTTTCGAAAGACGCGAAGTCTTACTTGTAAAAGTATACAATGAAGACAATAAATTCTATTCTGTTCAATATATAATTATAATATCACATACTGAATTATATCATTTATTTTCATCATGTACAATAATATACACAATATAAAGTATACAGTATAATGAACACAATATAATATACAGCAAAATATTATTCACTGTATTAATATTCTGATTTTGCATGTATATTTCTATTTTTAAATTGTGCGAAATATTCAAATATCATTAAAATCGCCGATTTCTTTAATTTCTTTCAAATGCGGATCAAGATATAAATAAGACTATTATAATATAACATATTTATGATATTATCATTAATTATATATGTATATATTTATATATATAATAGTATTAATATTTATATCATTGATATTGTATGCTTGAAATAACGTAACCTGAAAATATGCGCATATAAAGAGGCGCGCGAAGTATTCAAATCATGAGAATCGCCAGCATCGAAATCTGGAAATATTAAAAACCTAATCTCTTGATTTTATATCAAAACGGATAGAGATATAAATAGAATCGCCTACATTCACACGAACGCAGCCCTGTCATAGTATTGGACCATATCTCGTTTCAGATCTGGGATCACTGGACGGAACGTCCCGTCATCAGTCTTGGCTCGTTCGCTCAAGCGGAAACCAAATATAGTGTAAAGTGAGTGCTCTCGATCCCACCGAACCGCCTCCTGGAGAAGCCGCTGCTCCTCAACGTCCCAACGCCGTTCAACTCCTGCCGACCCGTCGCGTCGTTAGACGCCCCCTGTACTTTCGCACGATCCCGCCAATTGTCAGTAACAATAGATGCCGCCTTCATTTCATCCACTTACGATGTTTCATTGTGTCTTCATCTACTTATCAGTACTCCAAATCCCCATTCCTCCCCTTGGCATTACCCTCGTAATACCTGGCGCCCAGCTTAAACAACCCACAATCCTTGTCCTTTCAAATTTCAAACTTGCCGAGAAAAAAGGGACACAATTTTTAATTTAAACTCTTACTCTGAACTCTTAGTAACTGGTTGCACGCTATTTCATCTATTGCCTTGCCTTTAAATATTACAAACCTATTATTAGGATATATTTTATGATTATGATGATGAAATTTGATATCGATATTTCTGGGAGATGATGTTTATAATATGTGTATTGGAACGATTTACATGTATTGTAATAGGCTTTGATATACTCGTACTTTACAATTTTTATGTGATTTACCATTGTATTTTGCATTGTTTATTCCTATGTGCCATGAAATGTTTAGGAAATATTGCGCATATGAATTAAAATGACAAGTGAAAGTAGCTATTAGTTTAGATTCAACCAAAAATGAAAACTATCAATCCAAGTTTAAAAAAGAATAAAACTGGGGCTAAAAATAATATTACTGAAGTTTAAAGTCAGTTTTTGAAAACCAAAATTAGTAAATAAAATATTATAATAAGGAAAGATGAAACCTGAGAAGAAAAACATTCATTTTTATTTTTGCTGAATGTTCCAAGCGCCCGACTTGACGAAACTTCCAAGCGCAAAAACAAGTTTGCACGTGCAGTCAGCAATACTTGCGAGTCGAGTTAGGTACCTGTCACACCTCTGCCTGTCTGCCCGGTGCAGGCAGGCAGCTGCCCGAGACCGTTCACACCTTGGTTTTTCCGTGTGTGGAAAAACTTAAAATCGCGCGGAAATTTTAAATATTGTTGAATTTTTAAATGAAATAAACCAAGTTTTTATAGTTTAAATTGATAATTATGATAATGAGTTTTATTTTTCCAATATAATCTAAAAATAAGAGATAAAATACCGAGCTCTGAATTGAGTATTTCAGTAATTGTCAAGTGTTTAGAGAAAAGTCATTTCTCAATCGCTCAAGCGGAAACCAAATATAGTGTAAAGTGAGTGCTCTCAATCCCACCGAACCACCTCCTGGAGAAGCCGCTGCTCCGCAACCTCCCTACGCCGTTCAGCTCCTGCCGACCCGTTGTTAGACGTCCCCTGTACTTCCGTACGATCCCGCCAATTGTGACAATAAATGCCGCCTTCATTTTATCCACTTAAGATGTTTCATTGTGTCTTCACCTACTTCTCGGTACTCCAAATCCCCATTCCTCCCCTTGGCATTACCCGCGTAATAAGGTCTTATATTGATTATAATTAAATTAGTATTTAAATTCAAATCTTATATTCTACTTCACCAACTTGATTGGATCACGTTTTAATTAATGTTTCCCCTTTAGATTTCATATAAATCGCTTGCAACACTGTTTTCAAATATAAACTGCGTAACATTGTTTTAATTTTTTCACTATGCCGTCAGTTTTGAGCGGTACAGGTGAGCACAGGCAAAAATTTAATTTTACACGTGTAAGTGGTCAATTACGGTAATTTAATTTTGTACGGCTTTCTTCCTAGTGATAGAACGCCGCACATATTTTCAAGTTCAGAAGTTGATAACCAAGGGTCTTAACTCTTACCGCTAATTAGTATATGGGTTGTTCATTTGAAGCAACACAAAATTAAGTGACTTTGAAAGTATTTAATAAATAGATGACATTTTGCGACATGCCGTACATTTTTTATGGAACACATGGGCCTCTGGTTTAAATAACTTTCCATCTGAAAAAAGCAACTTTAGGGTAAAATCGTTTTATACGGCAATCAGATAGTTTGTCTATACTTTAAACAATCATCAATAAAAAGCAAATGCCGCACATCTATGAAAGTTAACATTTATAGAAAAGTATTTTGAATCTGAAATAATAAAAGTTTAATTCTATATACTTTGCTTTGCCAAACAATCCTGCTTAAAAATAATGTAATTGATGAAAAATAATAATGCAAACAATATTTTGTTTATTAGAATACTTTTATATTTTTAACTTAAATTTAACTTTAACTGTGTGTTACGGGGGAGGGCATAACGCAGGTTACTGTGGCACTGCCGCGATCGCGCATATCTAGCATGTGTAACTTGATGAATTCGTACGCTGGCGCAATTCGTTTGCTTCTTTTGTGAGTTCAGTAAACATGTTGAATAAACCTCGTTAAATTTCTATACATATCTTTTCTATGAAAATTATAATCATATTTCAAATAATTAATGACCATAAGGGAAACTACAAACGTTATCGACATTTTTATCAGCTGTAAGAAATGATCTACATTAAAATGCACGGCATCTTTTTTTCTTAATTATTTACCTTTATTACATTTAAAATAGCAATAATATTTTTAAATATTCCTCCGCTTCTTAATATAGGAGCATTTAACTAATCTTAAAATATATAAAATTTAATATTTTTTTGTTTATTAATATTTTTATTTGGTACCATTTATTATAAACGGCTATAAGGTACAACAATAATATTAACTAAAATTATGTCAAAAAGTTAGTTGCCGTTCATAAATTAATGATCTTACAGCCAGAATAATTAAATAGAACCTTATAATTCAGTTAATTATTTACTTACACTTACATTAACCATAATTTTTAGACGGCATAATGATCAAACATACTTTTAAGTGTTACATAATATTTTGAAAAAATGCCGTACATTTTGCAATGATCTTATACCATGTGGGTACCAGGAAACGGTTACAAGCCTTAGTTTCTCACCCCTATACTTTCAAATACGTACGGCGTCTCTGAATAACGAAACTGCGTAAGTATACAACGCGATTTACACAAATGCCGTACAGTAATAAATTACCCGTATTGCTTCAAAAATTGTGGGAGAATTAAAAATATTCTTTAACTTCCGGTACCACTACTTTTGTGCGGCCCTAGGTTTTTAGTAATTTCTTTAAAGGATCTATCACTGGAATGAAAGCCGTACAAAACTAAATTACCATAATTGACCACTTACACGTGTCAAATTCAATTTTCGCCTGTGCTCACCTGTAACCGCTCAAAACTGACGGCATAGTGCTAAAGATACTTTTTGATATAAGAGCATCCGTCTAAATTTAGGTCTTGCTGGGTCATTTTACCACCTTATTTTTTATCATTGGCTTGTAGTCTATTAGTCATCAAACACGAATACAACCCAAGGCATTACAAGTTTTAATTTTGCATAAAATTTTACTTTTTCAACTGAAAAGGGTGACAAAAGATGACAAACCCCGAAAAGGAGAAAAAGGTGACAAAATTGAAAATAGGTGACAAAAGGTGAATGGGTGACACTCTGTGATGACTGAAATACAGGTAAACACTGCCACCAATGTAAAAAAACCTGAAGAAGATCGTCGAGGTACGATCGAAGCGTTGTTTCCATCATACTGTGAGACCTCACAGTTGATTTTCACTAAATAAAATGGTACAGTGGTCAACACCAATCTGTACTTCATTACATCTATCATTATCAACCCTGGACAACACTAATATTTGCGTAACATTAGGAAACATTAACGTTTAAAAAATGAGGTATGGATTTAATACTATCCTTTGCTCTCGTTTTTTTTTCTTTTTAAAATGTCTTCAGTAGCCTAAAAATAAAGCGTTCACAACTTCTTGAAGCAAGCGATCAAATATAAGGGTCCGTTGTTCCGGCTTTATTACGCCAGCCGTTACAGTATTAATTACTCCTAGAATTGCTTGAAATTTGGCAGCTTTATTTACGCCCTCTCCAACGTGAACCGTTCAATCTTTTACGGTCCGTAATATATAATAACTATCGGTTCATCGGAAGTTTCATTGTTTCCTGAATGCTCAACTCAGGGGGGCGCACACTCCCTCTGTCGCCGGGGTAGTGACGGGCTATTTTCTTATAAAAAAAAAACGCTTTTTCTTCATTTCTACTTAAAATCAAGAATCGTTTAGTATTATTTTCAGTAAAATCTACATTTTCCAGTCCACTTCACTCAAACCCACTCCCCATCCACCCAACCTCTTGGGTATCCACTCCCCCAGTTAAGGCAGCAATCGCTACTTTTCATACATGGTTTGTGAGCCCCTGGCACAACTGAAGTTCTAAAATTATACTGTTCAGAAAACACTCTTACATATGCCTGTTTTTTTTATTGATGATTCTATATTACCGACAGACCCGTTGAATGTTACAGGATCTGGGATATTATATTTTTGTGAAAGTAAAAACATGAAATTAATAAAAAACATATTTGGCTTTAATTCACGCTAAAGTAAAATAAAATTATAAATTGCTATAAAATTACGAAGCTAACCGATATGAAAAAATGAATATAAAACATAAGAAAATATTAATTCTTGACAAAGAATTTGAACTTATATTGAAGTTTTCTTACGTACCTCGTCACGATGTCAAACGCAAAATTCCCGAGACCTAATGTGCGAGATCTTTTAAGGGCTCGCACCTCCTAACTTCTCCTCCTTCGACCACCCCCAATTGTCCATCACTCTGGCAGCGTTTCCCTACAGCCTCACGGCCACGGATACATATGTGTGTGTATGATGTATTAGGTTTGAAGTGTGGGATATTTGGTATGGGGGATAGGCCAATGTTAAGAGAGAGAGAGACAAAGTGGAATGATATTAATACAGGATTGAGAGAGGGCAAGTTGGAAGCGTGTGTGTTCGGATAAAAAAAAAAGAGAAGCAGAGGACTATCGCGGAGAGTTGCGTAAGCGCGTGTATTCCTGAAAATATGTGTGTGCATGTGTGGGTGTGTATGTATAAATGTATGTTTATGTATACGTGCACGTAAAATTTGCCATTTTTCGGGAAAATCTTTTATTTCCCTGACAATCACGGCCTCAGCAAGCTAAGCACGTAAACTTTGGCTCCCGTGCATGAAATTAAATCAAGTGTCTTAAAATTAATCTCAGCTATAAGCTATCAATGTTACAAATCTTTTCTATGTTTTTAAAGTTCAAAAATAATCATTAAACGTTTAAAATACTATTACAATATTTGATGAAAATATTATTTACAACGCCACTAAAAACGATTACTTATTCTACGAAGTTGTATCGAAATCGCGTATCAAAGAAACCGACATTGCGTCATCTAAACTCACTCTTGATTCGCCGCGAATATTGCACTCTTGTATACAGATGTTTCATATTTCATTCGACTCTGTTACATTACAAAATGAAATTTAAACCTAAATAATTCGTGAATTAAAGCTGGGTTTCACCTTCGATGTTTTGAAATGATAACTGATTATAAATTACATTCGCAAGAAATGATTTTATACATTTTTAATCTTAGTTTAATAATCTTAAATATTTATTCACTTAATTCTATCCGAAACACCCGTAGAAGTTCGAAGTTGTCTACTCGCCGAGATAGTGCTGCTCTGAAACAGCTGATACGTATGTCAGACCAAATTTGCTTATTTGGATTTCAAGTGCAAACATTAGTTTTTCCATTATTTGTACATAATGACCGTGAGGGATTTTTGTTATTTTTCCCCATTTTGATAAATATAAACCTCATAACTAGCTCATCGACAATATTGCAAATTCCTTGCAGGGTTTTAAAGCACGGTCGGTGTTTCTCCAAAATAGTAATTTCAAACTAAAAATTCCACAATTCTAATTATTTAACAAAGAGGCACATTTCTTCGTGCCTTCTATTTAGCGTACCAAATTCTCAACACGATATCTGATTCCGTGTGGACGTAAGTTGGGAAAGAAAAATACCAATATCGCTTCCAGTTTCACTTTCTTCGAATTTTTTTTTTAAATTTCCACCGAAACAAAGCAGAGATGCACTTTATTGCCTCCTCTTTTATTTCCCAAACTTTCAGAGCGATACCTCATTTCCTTTAGACGTAAGTTGGGAAGAAAAACTTAGGTCCAGCTTTGGTCACATGACCCTCTCATTACATGGCCTTAATTATTTTTTTTCAGAATTGTAAAATATTACAATTTTGAATGTTGAAGTTGGAAAGTGGAAAAAAATGGGAAGGGCATATTATTAATTATAATTTATGATATAACCATCCACATCGCTAAACACTGAACTTCAGCATTCAAAATTGTAATATTTTAAAATTCGAAAAAAAAACAATAATTAAATTTTAAAAGGTAGAAAGTGCGGAGGAAACCATATGTGTAACTATATAGGAAACCACATTGGAGACTACATTGGAAACTATGTAGGATTCGGTCTCAAATCAATATATAGTTTCCCATATGGTGCCCTATATAGTTTTCCGTATACCTTGCCATATTGTTCCCTACATAGCTTCCTATAATTTATAATATGCCCTTCCCCACCGCCTAACATATAATAATTCATCATTGCATTAAAAAAATTGGACATGGGAAAACTTATTGGAAACTATATAGGATCCAGTCTCAAATTACAACACACTTTCCCATATAGTTTCCTACCTGGGTTTTTTTTCAATAGGACACACAATTTTGCAATTCAACCAGGAATTAAAGCCACTACTACTTCCTATATATTCATTCAAAAATTGTAGGTCCTCTCTTATAGATTAGGAAAGAATTTAAACGTGACGAAACACAACCAAAACACTTTCATAAAGGGTTTTAATAATCAAAGTTGTTTTTTAAAATCAAAACTTAAACTATACAGGCCGCCAAAAATTTGTTTTCTCAAAACGCAGACTATACTTTTCGGAAGGGTTTTGTCGCGCTAAATCCGAATCTGACCTCAGAATTGCTCAAAATTTGGTTTTTCTCGAGATATTATAACCTAAAAGTTGTGAAAATGCTGTTTTTCGCTATATTGGAGACCAGATTACCCGGCGAGCTATTTTTTTTCGTAAAATATTGTCAAAGCATTTAAGGATTTTGGAGTCTCTGATCTCGAATCTGTAGTCAGAATTTCTAAATTTAAAATGACGGATGCAATATGGCGGCTACAGCGGCCGCATTTCATAGCGAGTTACTAAAATTTCCGAAAAATGCTTTAAAATGGTTACTTGTGGGTTTTTTGGGGCGCTGATCTCGTATCTTCGAATCTAATGTAGACCAAATGTCAAATCTGAACGTGTTCGATAGAAAAAGGTGAAGTTTTAATAGTATTTTGGAGGAAGTGTGCAAGAGAAATTTGGTATGTTGTTTCACGATGAAAAAAAAAGTGCATTCCATCAAAAAAATGGTTCTTAACAAACTTGCAGATCTTTTTTTAATGCAAAAATGTTGCCTCTTCATTGTTTTCGTAGCTTGTGCCGTTTATGTAGAATATAATTTGTCTATTTTTAATGCTGCTTTTTACGAATAAAACAAAAACTACGCGTCCTATCAAAAAGTGAATAATAAATAATTTGTAAATATTTTCTGGGTGAACAATTTTTTTCCCTTCATCTTTTGTCATATATTGCATAGTTCCATCGCAAAATGGAATTTTTAATTATTTTTTGTGCGATCCAAATGTTAATTTTTCGAAGAACTTTAAAAAGTTGTTATGTTAATCTTGTAGGGCTCTCAATAAGTAATTATTTTCGTTTTTTTCATATCGTGCGTTATTTAGCTTGAAATTGTAGTATTTTCATTTTTTTCCAGTGCTATAAAAAAAGTCATTAGGAGAAAATGTTCATCTTTTCAAGCACTACGAATTGCCATACAGATCATTTTTGAAGCTTGAAAAAAGTGATCTGAAAAATTTTCAAAATCCGCTGACTTATTAAATTTTTATCCAAAATGGCTGGCTGACGAAATTGAAACACTTCGCAAAGAAGTCACATATATGTAATCACTTTTGGCAAATCATCTGAACTGGCTTAAACGTATCCGAGCGTACTTACACTCCATAAAAATAATCCATTTTGCTTGCTTTTATCAAAGTGACAATGCATCTTCTTCGGCTTTGGCGATGGGTGACGTCACACGTCGTGTTTCAAGTCAAGAGGGCGCCACATTTTCGGTTGATTTTTAATAAATTATTATAAAGTACGAAATTAACCAAATTAATCTTTACATTCTCATCATAGAAGGTATTAGATTAGTATAAAATTTGCCCCCCCCCCCTGTGTTGGTCAAATGTCCATGTTTTAAGATTCCCTAAATCCGAAAAACAGGTTTTTACGAATGTGTCTGTCTGTATGTATCTGTTTCCACAATAACTTTGAATAAAATTAATGTTTGGTACTCTCGTTTAGTATTCTAAACTAAAAGTCAAGTTCGTAAGCCAGCCACTTTGGATAAAAATTCAAAAAGTGGGCACATTTTGAATATTTGCGAGACAACTTTTTTCAAAATTCAAAAATTCTCTGGACGCATATTCATAGTATTCAAAAAGACGAACAATTTATCCTAATAACTTTTTTTCACAAAACCAAAAATTACCACAGTTATAGCATTTGCAAAATTGCAAAAAACACGAAAATGAATATTTTAAGCCAAATAACGCACGATATGCAAAAAGTCAAGAGAAGAAAAATGTTGCTTTTTGAATGCCCTACAAGATGAGTAGACAAAAATTGTGCATTTGACAAAGATCTACAAATTTGTTATCAATCACTGTTTGATACGATGCGTAGTTATGGCTTTAATCATGAAAAACGTCATTAACAGTAAAAATATTCGGCCCGCCGCGTGGGCACATTCTCATCACAACGTTTGTCTTTTAATTTCTGTTTCATCTTGTGTGTGGGATTTCAAAAAATTAAATTTTTTAATTATTTTAATGCTAGTCTGTCTGTGAGCACGATAACTTTGGAATAAAATTAATCTATAAGATGGCCTTTGGTACACTCTTTTAGTGTCCAAAGCTCATTGCCAAGTTTGTTACTCAGCAATTTTTGATAAAAACTCAAAAAGTGAGCGCATTTTGAATATTTCGTACGCCAATTTTTCTAAATTCAAAAATTTTCTGTACTGATGTTTATAGCATTCAAATAGTTGAACAATTTACCCTAGAAGCTTCTTTCGTGAAACCAAAAATTACCAAAGTTATAGCATTTAGAAATTCCAAAAAACACACGAAAATGAACCTTTTATACAAAATAACGGACGATATGAAGAAAAATCAAGAATAGAAAAAGTTTTATTTTTAAATGCCCCACAAGAGTATCATAACGTTTTGAATTTTCTTGGAAAATCAAAAATTCACATTTTGACAGCATACAAAATAATGGAAAATCCAAAAATTACATTTTTTCATTCCACAACTTACAATATACATTCAACTCGCACTACGTGCTCGATTATGTATTTATCTCGCGCTACACGCTCGGTCTTTATTTTTTCGCACATTCTTGCGCAAACTTCTTGAAATTAAGACTCAAAACATCCAACAGTGTAATTTTGTGCTTGTGAATTCTCTTTTGTTAAAAGAGCTTAGCTCGAGAGTTTGAGCGCACCTACGGCACGCGACTGATGGCTATCGCACTCCGTGCTTGATCCTTGCATTTTTTCTGCATTCGTTCACAGACCTTTTAAAATCAAGGGTCAACGGACCGACAACTGTAATTTTTTGATTGTGAACTCTCTTTTGTTTAAGCTCTTTCGGCTTTATCTAAGACATTCTCATCACGTATCTCGTGCTTCAAACTCGATTTTGTCCAAAGTGTCAACTTTTCTGCATTATACACAACACTTTTATATCAAATATAATAAATTTTTTATGTAACTCTGCCTGGGTTTGCTTATTCAAATAATGCAAAATAAAGCACAAATTGTATTTATCATGAATACTTTAATATTTGTTTCGTATTTTGATTTAAATTGTATTCCAAGCTGCGCTGAAACATGTATCATTTCAATCAATTTATATCATTACAATTCATAATATGCATAAAAATTGAATCATACTTATCATTTCCTTCTTTTATAATTGTTTTATTTTTAATCGTGCTTTTTACGATTAAAGAAAAACTACTGCGCATCTGTATAGGCTTCAATGCAGAATGTTGAAGTATCTAAAGAATATAAATAATCAACAGGGTCATGCGAGGACTAGCCCTTTTTTTTAGACTGGGTTAGAGCTGCATTTAACTTGCATTCTTTTATTAAAGTCAGATCTTCATTTATAAGAAAACCCTCATTACTATATTATATATTTTTAAATATTACATAAATCTGCACCGAATGACCATTATTTGAATTTCGATCATTCTGCCAGGGAAATATCCATAAACCCGTTTTTTTTTAAATTGTATTATTACACCATTTCCCTTTCGGGGTAGGCGTGACTCACTCGGTGACGAAAGGAGTAATGTGGGGAAGAGATAGAGAATTTTCAGATTGATCCAGAATTCTCGTGTTATTTATGTAAATAACACGTTCTTTCCGCAATACCGCTCCGACCCAGGTTGCTGATCAATCTCTCTAGCAATTACCCCAAGTGAAGATCCTCATAAAGTCGTTATGTAAGGTTTCCCACTTGGATCCATTAGTGACAAAGATTTGTGTTTCAGGCGTTATTCACTCTACTGACACACTTTTTATTAACTATTTGCCACCATACTTTCCTGTCCTGGCATACTTCTCCAGCTTCTTTCATGTCCATGCATTTTTTTATGCAGGCTCTCGTGTTTCTGTGACTTCTTATGTCTCTTCTAACTAGGATCTCATTCACACATTCTAACCATTCTTTCCGCGGTCTACCACTGGGTACGCTGCCATTTACTTCACCTTGATACACTTGTTTTGTTAGTCGTTCATTTGTTATTCTATCAACATGCCCGAACCATCTTTACCGATATCTTTCCCGTATGTCTACTAGCGTCTCTTCTGCACCACATTCTTTTAGAATTACCTCGTTACTTACTTTGTCCATCAGAGTTTTCCCGCATATTATGCGCATGAATCTCATGTCAATTGCGTTAAGTTTACTCTTATCTTTTTCTTGATAAGTCCATGTCTCGCTACCGTATAGTACGAGGGTGGATTGATAAGTTTCCGGCCTGACCAAGAAAAACAACGTTTTTAAGAATTTTTTTTTTTTATTTCTCAACATAATCTCCTCCAAGGCT
>NC_046664.1:117982876-118008086 GCF_010883055.1 Belonocnema kinseyi
TTACCTTCGTTTATGCGTCAATCTAATTCCTCATCTATCTTCCCGTCCCTAGTAAATAAGCTACCAAGGTATACGAACTTATCAACTTGTTCGATTCTCTTACAAAATATTGCATAGTGTTTTCTCACTCTTTCCTTCGATAAAGTTCATTTAATTTATTTTAACTTAAATTTCCGAAATATTATTTGTATTAATTTTTTTTCCTGAGTTTGTTCATTTTAAAAGGAAGATTCTGATGCACTTTTACATATTCGACGATGGATTAAAGCAATAATGCTTGGTGGATTTCATCCATCGCCAAATATGTAAAAATGCATTGGAATCTTCCGATTAAAATGAGCGAGCTCAAGAAACTAAAAAAATGATAAATTACATTTCGAAAACAAAAGTTAAAATAAATGAAATTCAGGCCTCACAGTCCCTCTGTGATAAATATACGGACCAAAGCTTACTTTTTGTAACGTTCATAGGTTACTTTTTCTCGTGTTCAAAGGGTAAAAAAATTCAGGATAAATTCAGAAGATTACAGAGCAACTCAAGTTGCATCCAAAAGAATTCAAATGAATTGGAAAAATGTTAAAAAATCAATAACAAAAAATCCATTGATTTCCGTAAGACTGGAATTAATTTAGAGGGATTTAAGATAAGAGAGAAGAATTCGATGAAATTTATAAAAATTCGAAGTGAAATAATAAAAACAATAAAATGAATTTAAAACAATTAGAAGATTTGAAAAAACTGCACTGAATTCAGTAACTTTGAAATAAGCTTGCAAAAATTGAGAGGAATTCAAATAATTGGATGAAATGCCTAAGAATTCAAAATGAGGTTAATATACTTCATGATCAGTTAAATAAAAACTTTTAAAAATAAAAAAATGCACTGAATTATCTTTGAAACCCTACTAATTTCTAACACAAGAAGTGACTAATGACTGATGACAAAACAATTCAAATTAAATTCAAAAGCATACAAATCAATTGGACACCATTTTTTAAATCGAAAACTTCCATTGAGTACTATAAAATGTAAGTACACTCTGAGAAATTTCAGGGAAATACGAAGAATGGGATAAAATTCATTGAAAAAGCAAGCTGAATTTAAAAAGCAATCAAGTGAATTAAAAACAATTTAAAAATATGGAAAAATTAATGGAACTGTGTAGAATTGAGTGAATATAGAAGAATTCAGAAGAATTAAAAAAAATTTAAGATAAATTAATAAGAACTCAGGGCGATTTCCAAATGAATTGAAAACAAAATATTTTTAAATTTCTTCAAACCTTCGAAAAATATATTAAAATCCATTAGAATTATTTAAACCTTTGGAAAGCTCTTAAAATTGTTAAAAAAAATTAATTCCCTAAAATAATTCGAATCCTTTGATATCTTTTGAAATCTCTTCAAACTTTTTAAAGGCCTGGAAAACGCCTGAGAATCTTTTAACATAACTTTAAGTATTTCAAATCTTTTTAACTTCCACTAAATTACTGAAATCAATAAAAAATTTCTTTGTAATCTTTTGGAATAAACTAAATTATTTAAAATCCTTTAAATTCCTTTGAAATTGTTTAAAGCTCTTGAAAATGCTAAGAAATTTTTAAAAAATACGTTAAAATATTTCAAATCCTTTTATCATTTTGTTAATTGATCCTCAGGATCAATTCAGGATGAATTCCAAATCTTCAAGACTCTACAAAACACCTCATTTCTCATAAACAAGTTCTTTATAATCTACTCTAAAATATTGTAAAATCCCGTGAAATTCTATGATGATATTTTCTGAAATCAAGGAAAATGTATTAACATGCTTTGAGTTTTAGGATCCCTTAAAATCATTTAAATCCTCGGAAGTCTTATAAAATTACGAGAAATCTTTTTTAATGTTTTAAAAACTCATTCGTCCTGTAAAATCGTTTCATATCTTCAGAAACTCTAGAAAATGCTTTGTCTTAAAATATTTAAAAAGCTTTCAAATCACTTCCAATTAATGAGATTATTTTAAAAAATTACTTGGATTCATTCAAAATTCCTTCAAATTACTGAAATCTATCAAAAAAAATTCGCAGACTAATTATAAATACCCTGAAATATTAAAAAAATTCAAGATAATTCAAAAATATGTATAGAAATGAAATGAATAGCGATTACTCCACGAATTAATTTATTGAATGAAAAGTGTCTAATATGATGTTTTTATTTGAAAAAGTGAGTAACAGTGAATGTGTGGCAGCCTTTATTATTTTGTACATTTACTTCTTACAGAAATTCTCTGATTTTTGCTTTTTTCAAAGTGTGTGACTCAAATAGGGTACCCATAGGGACCAAATATTGAAAATAGGTCACTTTAGAGACCTTAAACGAATATAGGTTACAATAGGGGGAGGCCTGTGAGGCCTGGATATTTAAAACATTGTCGAAAAAAAAACCTGTTTTATGGATGTTTCCCTGACAGAATGATCGAAATTCAAATAGTGGTCATTTGAGACAGATTTGTGTAAGATTTAAAAATTTAATTTGTTGATCAAGATTTTCACTATAAACAAACGGATTTTTGTAAAGTATCTATTTTTGTATATCATTCTAAACTCTGTACACTTATAAATATGTAAATAAAGTCGCTGCTGGGTAGAAACGCCGTGCGAAAAAATCTTTCAACTATCTCGACTTTTTTTATTTGAGATTCAGAAGATAAATAATAAGGACATTAAAGTCAACAAACAGCACTCTTCTTCACTGGTTGTTAGAAGCGATTCCATAATTTAAGGCCATTGTATTATTTTAGCTATTACTGAAATATTTGTCAAATTTCTGCAAAATAAAGTATTTAATCCACATTGCCTTCCACCAATGAAAATGAGGTAATTTATCGTTGAAAAATCCATTTGTAGCAAATCATGCAACGACTCCACTATAACTCCTATCGACTTTGCTGCTTGTCTGTAAATGTGTCTGTAATCGGAGTTAATTTTTCGAGAAAAAGAGATAATAATAAATTATATAGTTTGGACATACATGTATAAAAATACCTAAAATCGATAAACGATTTTCAAAAAATTAACTCCGGCAAAAAGCCAGCGACAAAGAACTTTCTTCCCTGCGCAGGTAGTCACAATCAAACTCAAGGATTTAAAATCTCCTAATAAATCATAAACTGTTTTAATTTTTTATTCATTTTTCTATTTTTTCCACTTAATGGTATTGGTTAAATCCAACTTTGAACTTTTTTAATAGGTACGGCACTGACTCAATATATATTTTTACAAGGGGTTTGAGAACGAAAAAAAGAAAACTTGTCGAATATTCGGGGGTTTTCCAGATCCTCAGATAAATAAAATGTTAAAAACTCAAAACTTTTGTTAAGGAAATCATTATTTTCACGGCAAATATTAATTTTTTGAAAGAGAGAAATTAACGGATAGCAGGCGGACAGCATTTCAACTGTTAGAAGTGTTTGCAAATTTATTATGTCGGTCACAATTCTGACATGATAGAAGAATTCTCGACAGATACCAAGTTTTCTTTCTTTCGTTCGCAAATCCGTCGGAAAAAATATATATTGAGTCAGTGCCGTACCTATCACAAAAGAAAATCCAAGTCGGATTTAACCAACACCTTTAAAACTGTTCAATTTTGAGGACTGCGAATTAAAATGTTTAATTTTTGAATGCTTCATTTTAAATTAGTAATCCTATAAAGTTTAACATTGAAATTATTTGCACTAAAAGCAAATGATAAATAAGTGACTTCTGAAAATCCAATTCTTTACAATGAGGCTAAAGAAACTAAAATTTGAAGCGGTAAATTTACAAAATTACTAGCTAGCAGGTTTGAAAAACATTATGGAAACTCATATTTCTACCTAATTCGAAAATCATTAAATTGAAGTTTATTTATACAATATTTTTATTTTATAAGATTAATCTTTGAAGACAATCGTCGTTCCAATTAGAAGATTTTCGAAATGTAACAATTTGAAGCATTGATTCGAATTAAAGATTAGAAACGAAATGTATAGGTAAGGAAATTACTTTTATGAAACAATGGAGTATCCGAATTTCTTTTCCTATTTTAATGGTTCACACTTTAGTATTACACTAAATCAATCAAAAAACTGTTAAGGTCATGTACGTCAACATTAATAATAATGTTGATCATGTTAATAATAATAACAGAAGATAAAACCGTAACAATGTAGCGTGAACGAACAGCTTTGGATCCCGCGATTATTTGACCGTATGTTTATTGGAATATTTTAAATACAAAAGGTATTTTAAAGGGGTTGAAGCAAAGCAAATATTAGGCCTAAAAGACTTGTGCCCGTCTTCAGATTAGAGTGTATATGTTATGAATGTTTAGAATCATGTTTGCAGTCGTATTTCACTCACCTCTATGTTATAAAAAAAGTACTAGTGAACTTGAATAATGCCTCGTGGAAAAAATTATGATATCTTCATGCTTCAAGGGATCAATAATTAACTGAAAGAAAACCGATTGACAGACGCAAGTAAACGAGAATGAATAATGACGTTGTAACGTGATTTTTGCAAGGTCTTTTGATAAAGTGCCACAAATCTATCATTTAAGGTCTGTATATGCTTCTGCGCAAAGCGCCTTTACAGTAATCCAACTTGATGGTGTACTATTTACACCACGCCTATTGACTGGCCGTCGGGCCAGCAGAAAAATCATAAGAGTGAAAGAGACAGAGAGTATTTTTCTTTTAATTTTCCGCTCTCTATCTCTTTTACTCTAATGACTTTTCGGCTGACTGACAAACAGTAAGCAGACGTGTAAATACAGCATTAGCATGTTTAACCATCGACATATAGAAATGGACCGGTAATGCTGTGGGGAGAAAGGTAATGGGCTCTAGAGCGAGAAAAAACATTTGAGATGTAGTTTGGCGCAGCACAAGACCGTGCTTTGTGTCGCGAGTGCCCCAATAATGTCACGTTTATTGCACTTTTCAGAATTGATTTATTTATAATTTATTTAATTATAATTTATGGTCAATGAATATAAAAAATGGTGGCAGCCTGTGTAGTTTGTGGTTGTTTTCAAGACGTTTATATGGGGATATGTTTTTATACGTAAGTAAAGTTATTGAATATAGTAAAATAAAAAATATTACAACAAAAACAAAACCTCAAAATTTGAAGTTTTGTACCTATGCAATACAAATGGTTATTTTTAATGTTATAGAAATATTGTTCAATGTTTTGAAATTTTTTACATTGTTTTTGAACTCACAAAATGATTATTATTGTGGAATTTTCAATACAATTTCAAAAAGAATTGAAGGTTAAAATGTTTTTAAAATAATCTATCCGAAACAGGTTATTTTACATGAATGTTCTTTAAATTTCAATTTATTATAACTTCAGATTTCTAATGTATTGTTTGTCTTTTTTTTTTAATTAACCGTACAGAATATTCAGGCAATACCCGGAGCCACCAATTCACTGGGCAGAGTCCTAAAATAGATGAAGGCAGGTATACATCTCATATGTTTTGTCTCTCTCTAGAGCCCATTTCAGTTCTCTCCAAAGCGTTACCGGTCCATTTCTATATGTCGATGGTTGTAACGGCTTGCGCCGTTTTTAAAACAAAACTCACCGGGCGCTAAGACCCTTTTATCAAACACTCTCAGAACTAGTCAATTCTTTGGCGGGAAGATTCAAATGGCTTCTTAAATGCAAATTGATTATGTGTATGTATGTAACCTGTAAATGTGAAGTAATTATTATTGTTCACGAGTTCTACGAATAATATGGTTTTATTACATCTAAATTAAACCAGTATTCAAATATTATATCTTAGTTTAGCTACAATATACTTTATTTTAGATATTGTTAAGTTCTTTGTTGCCACTTGGTACACTCTTCCCTGAAAATCTTGGTCAAGTGTCTCCAACATTAGTTCATGCGTTCAATGTCATACAATTTTTAGTAATAACTGTTTCATTATTCCGATTTATACCAAATCATTACACTACTTTGTAAGGCAAATTTCTGCCAATTTTCGATTATCGGAATTAGTTAAGTCAAAAATTAAAATAATAATTATTATATTTCAAATTACATTGAAATTATTGAAATATTGTATTCAAAATAACACTTTCAACAAATAACTATTTGAAAAAATATTATTTGGGGTGAAGGTGTTGTAAAAAATTTGGTTGATGGTGGTAGATGGAGGGTCAAGGTGTTATAACTGTTTTACACAAAAATAGTCTTTTGACTTAATAGTTTAAGAAGTGAGACAAATTTTTTATTTCCTAACTGAAAATTCTTTATTAGTTTAAAATTCGTCTTTCTAGTTGAAAAATGCATAATTTCAGTTAAAAATTAATCTCTTTGGTTAAAAAATTTACTTTTTTTTTCAATTCTTTTTTTTTCGGAAATAAATTAATTGTCTGTGTAAAAAAGTAACTTCTCTACTTTTGGTTTAAATTCGAATTTCTTATAGAAAATTAATCTTTATGATTGAAATTTCGTTTCCTTATTTTACAAAGCATCTCTTGGCAGCATCTGCATTGGTTGAAATATAAAATATTACATTTTCTATCTAAAATTCATATTTTCAGGTTAAAAAGTCAACTAATTTGTTGAAAATTTACATGCTGGTTCGAAAATTCAACTCTGGTTAAAAATTTTAATATTTTGTTAAAAATCTTTTCTTTTTGTTTTAAGATATCCACCACTACGTTTTCATTGAGAATTCTTTTTTTTAATGCAACTCTTTTTGGTTAAAGATTAATCTTTTTTGTTTGAAAATTTGCCCATTCAGTTTAAAATTTATATTTGTAGGTTGAAATATTAACTATTTGGTTAAAAGTTAAACTATTCGGTGTCAAATGCAAATCTTTCATTAAAAAGCCAACCAAAAACTAAATAATATGATTATTCTAAAACAACAACAGCTGAATTGAATAAAAAAATTCATTTCAAGAAATTTTTTTAATTTTTAACCAGAGATATATTTTTAACTAAAATAATGAATCTTCTACAAAAAAAATTAATTTGTAAAAGGTCGTTCAACCTTAAAACAATTAGAGAAATGTTCAACAAAAAAGATTAATTCTCAACCAAAGAAAGAGAGAATTTTCAAACAAAATGATGAATCTTCAACCCAAAAAAGATCCATTTTTACTCATTTAGTTTAACATTTAATTAAGTAGTAGAATGCAAACAAAAAATACAAATTTTAAACAAAATAATTGAGTCCTCAACAAAGGAGCTTTAACAAAAGATAATTCACAACTACCAAATTACAGTTGTAGATGTATATATGCATATATATTATCGAGCGCGAAGCTCTAGAAGGAACAAAGAAACCCAAAGAGATGAGTTTTTAACCAAGAAACAATTTTAGTCAAGACATAAAAAAATGCATCTAAGTTGTTGAACATTTTCAACAAAAAAATTTATAAAACTGTTCCCTTATAGTTTAAAAATCAAATAATTGGTTAAAAATTCGTCTTTTTTGTAAAATATTAATCTTATTGGTTAAAAATTAATCTTTTGAACATAGAATTTTTTTATGACGAAAAAATATTGTTCTTAAAATTTATTCTAAAAACAACAAAATTTCCTTCTTGATCGATTCAAAGACTTGAATTGTAGAATCTGCCTAATGGTAAATTGATTCGATCTCCTTTGAAATAATTTTTATAACACTTTTTTTTTTGTTGAAAATTAATTTTTTTTAACCGAAAATTAAACTATGACATTTTTGGTGAAAAAGTAATGTTTTTAATTAAAGTTTAATCTTTTTAGTTAAAAATCTAACTAATTGTTTAAAAATTTATGGATTTTGTTAAAAATTCGTCTTTTTTAGTATAAAATTAATCTTCTTGTTTGAAAATTCTTCTTGCTGATTTAGGATTCCACCATTTTTCTGGCAATTCTTTTTTTTCAACATTAATTTATTGAAGTGAAAATGTAACTTTCCATTTTTGGTTAAAAACCTATTGATATTTTTAATTGCAATCTGTATTGATAGAAAACTCAGCTTTTTTTTCAATTGCACTTCTTTAAGTTGAAAATGATTTTTTTTTTAACTAAAAACTGAACTATTTAATTTTTCGTTGAATATTAAGTTGATAATTGAGGCTTCATCTGTTTCGGTTCAAAACGAACCTTTTTGATTGGGAATTCAACTATTTTCTTCAATATTCTTTTTTTTTATTAATTTCTATAATGATAAAATCTACTTATATGACTTTTGGTTAAAAAATGATATTTTTTTAGATAAAAATCATATATTTCTTTGAAACTTTCTAGATTTTGTAGAAAATTCGTAATTTTTTGTAGAAACGTAATAATATTTGTTGAAAATTAAAATCGACCTTTTTTCGTTAAATATTGAACTATTTGGAAATAAATTTATATGTTTTGATGCAGTATTTAGAAATTCAGAATTTTGTAGAAAATTCTTTATTTTTGGCAGAAAAATGAACTTCTTAATTGAAATTTCATCTTTGTTTCGAGGATTCTATTATTACATGAAAAATTCGTTTTTTGGTGAAAAATTAATTTCTTTAAGAGAAAAGTCGATCATACCATTTTTGATTGAAAAATGATATTTAAAAAAAATTAATGTTTTTTTTTTGTTAAAATTATAATTTTTTTAAACCGTCTTTTTAAACAGGGAAATTAATCTTCGCGGTTGAAAATTGATCTTCTTCACTGAGGGTTCAATTATTATTATTTTTTTAAATTCCTTCATAGTTACTCAAAAATTAATTTATGTAAAATAAAATTGGATTATATCATTTTTGGTAAAGAATTGATATTTGAAATGAAAAATTTATCATTTTTAGTTGAAAATTCAACCCTTCGGTTTGAAAATGCACATATTACGATAAAAATTCGTTATTTCGGTAGGAAATTAGTCTTCTCGTTTGAAAATTCATCTTTGTGATTAAGAACAAAACTATTAAGTTGCACATTCCGTTTTTTTGTTGTTAAAAATTAAATTCTTCAAATGAAAATTTAACTCTCTCACTTTTGTTAAAAAATTGAAATTTTGAATTACAAATTGATATTTTTGGGTTGAAAAATCAATAATTAGTTTCAAACATCGTCTTTTTTTATATAAAATTAATCTTCTTGGTTGAAAATTCATCTGTTTGTTTGAAACTTCAACTATGTATTAATGCCTTTAAGGAAAATTTTTATTATACCATTGTTGGTTAAAAACTAATCGTCTTTTGTAGAGAATTAATTTTATGGGTACAAAATTAATCTGTTTTATATTATTTTTAACATAGATGTCCAAATTCGACTTTTTATTGTTTTATATGGAAAAAAACGTCTTGCATAATTGACTATAAAATAAATGTTATCGCTGAGAGATTCTTCTAAAATAATGTATAGAACCTGCTTGATTTTAAGTGAATTCTATCTTATTCTAAATACTTTTTCTAATATTGTTCTTGGATTGAAAATTAATTTACTTGAAAACAATTGACATCTGTATAAGGTTTCTTACAATTTATAATAATAAATTTCGTACAAACAGATCATCTGATAAATTAAAAACAGGAATAAAGTAATAAAAAATTTAATATAACTACATATACGTTACTGGAAAAATCATTTGTAAACAACTTTTTCGATTGAAAATGGTTTCATTAAATAAAAAATTGATGACAAAACTTTTTCGAATACATTGGTATTGTTTTCTCATTAATTGCACTTCTTTAATATAAAATAATGTTTTAAGATTACTGGAAGATTTATCAATCTGTAGAAATTTCATTTTTTGGATTGAATATTAAGTTTTATAAACTAAAAACTGCATTATTCTATTTTTGTTTAAAACTTGATATTTTTTATTGAACCTTGATCTTTTTTAGTTAAAAGTAGAATTATTTGTTTGAAAATTTATATATTTTGTTGAAAATTTGTGTTTTTTGTTAGAAATATAAAACTAATTCCTTGAAAATTCATCTTTTTAATTGAGAATTTAACTATTTTGTCGAAAGTTCCTTTAAAGTTAGTCCAAAATTAATTTATGTAAGATAAAATTGCATTATATCATTTTTGGTAGAGAATTGATATTTGAAGTTAAAAATTGATCTTTTGTAGTTGAAAATTCAACCCTTTGGTTTGAAAATGCACATATTTAGATGAAAATTTGTTATTTCGGTAAGAAATTAGTCTTTTCGTTTAAAAATTCATCTTTGTGATTGAGAACAAAACTATTAAGTTGCACATTCCCCTTTTCTTTTTGTAAAAATTAAATTCTCTGACTGAAAATTTAGCTATCCCGTTTTTGGTGGAACACTGAAATTTTGAATTAAAAATGGATATTTTTGGGTGGAAAATTCAATTATTCGTTTCAAACATCGTCTTTTTATATAAAATTAATCTTCTTGGTTGAAAATACATTTGTTTGCTTGCAAGTTCAACTATATACGTATCATCAAATGCATCTATTTTAGTAAAATTTCAATTAACTTGTTGAAATTTAATTGTTTGTTGTTAAATATTAATTCTTTCAACTAAAAAGGAATTATCCTATTTCTGGTTTTATATATATTTATATTTTTAATTAAAAATTTATCTTTTTTAGTTGAAAACTCCACTATTTGTTTGAAAACTGATCTTTTTGATTAGGGTTCAAATATTTTATTAAAAATTGCTTAAAAATTCAACTGCAAAATTTCAGGATGAAAAATTATATTTTTAATTAAAAATTAATTTTTTCATTTGAAAATTCGTTTCTCTGGTAGAAAATTATTTTTCTTTGTTAAAATTTTATCTTGTTCATTTAAGATTGAACTATTTTCTTGAATTTTTTTTGTTAAAAATTAATGTCTAAGGAAAATTTTAATCATTTCATTCTTGGTCGAAAACTAATCGTTTTTTTTGTAGAACCTGCCTGATTTTAAATGAATTCTATTTTATTTTAAATACTTTTGATAATATTGTTTTTGCACTGAAAATTAATTAAGTTGAAAATTCTATTATTTGTTTAAAATAATTGTTTAAAATAGAAAATTAATCTTTTTGTTTGAAATATTATCTTTTTTGTTAAAACTTTTACTATTTGGTGTCAAGTTCATCTCTTTTGGTTAAAATTTGAAATAATCTGTAAAAAATTTCATTTTTTTGATCGAATATTAACTTTAATAAACTATAAACTGAATTATTCTATCTTTGTTTAAAATTTGATATTTTTTTGTTGAAACTTCATATTTTTGGTTAAAAATTATTTTATGGGTGATAAATTAATCTGTTTTTTTTTATTATTTTTAACATAGATGCCCAAATTCGACTTTTTTTGTCTCAGATCGGAAAAAAAACGTCTTGCGTAATTTACTATAAAAAAATTTTAATCGCTGAGAGATCCTGCTAAATGATGTGTAGAACCTGCCTGGTTATAAGTAAATTCTATTCTATTGTTAATTCTTTTTATAACATTGTTCTTGCATTGAAAATTAATTTAGTTGATAATTCTATTATTTGTTTTTAGAAAATTTTGTTTGATTAAAATTTAATCGTTGTGATTAAAAATTCATATTTTTTGTCAAAACTTTTACTATTTGGTGTAAAGTTCATCTGTTTTAAATAAAATTTTTAATAAACTGTAGAAAATTTCATTTTTTAGATTGACTATTAACTTCTATAAACTAAAAACTGAAATATTCTATTTTTGTTTAAAATTTGATATTTTTAATTGAAACTTCATCTTTTTTGTTAAAAATTATTTTATGGTTAAAGAATTAATCTGTTGTTTATTATTCTTAACATAGATGTCCAAATTATATTTTTTTTGTCTTATATCAGAAAAAACGTCTTGCATAATTTACTATAAAAAAATGTTAATCACTGAAAGATTCTGCTATATAATGTGTAGAATCTGCTTGAATTTAAGTGAATTCTATCTTATTTTGAATACTTTATATATTATTGTACTTGGATTGAAAAATAATTTAGTTGAAAATTCTATTATTGGTTAAAACAGATTTTTTTAAATAGAAAATTAATCTTTGTGATTGAAATTTCATCTTTTTTGTTAAAACTTTTACTATTTGCTGTCAAATTTGCCTGTTTTGGTTAAAATTTTAAATAACCTGTAGAAAATTTCATTTTTTTATTTAATATTAAGTTTTATATACTAAAAACTGAATTATTCTATTTTTATTTAAAATTTGATATTTTTTATTGAAACTTGATTTTTTTAGTTAAAAATAGAATTATTTGTTTGGAAATTCCCGTATTTTCTTGAAAATTTGTGTTTTTTGTTAGAAATATAAATATTAAGACCCGATATATCCATAAACCTGAACATGATTCATTCAATCCCACATTTCTTAAACCATATATTGTTTAAAAGCACATAAAACATTGGAAGCCTATACATTTTATACAGCTGTTTTGTTGTAAAGGTCAAGTGCAAGGAGTTTAATGGTACTTTTCTGATATTGAGTAAAGTTAGTGTAACATTGGTGTATTTTTGCTTATAAGTTGATGTTTTAGTTATTATTTGCATTCAATATAAGCATTAAGTATTATTCCAGTGATGCATGGAATTTGTTATAAAATTTCATTGCTGATAAAAAATGCGGTAGCAACTTATTGAGATTTTGATGTTAATATTACATTTTGCAATTCAAGAGAAAACTGCTCGCAGTAAACAAACTTATCAAAAAGACGTAAGATGAAAACATAAAAAGCTATGTTTTATTTTAATCCTGATTAAAATAGTTTCTGTTTCTTCACCAAACATTTTATAAATTTGAATAAAATCTTTGTGTAATTTGTAAGAAAAATTTCAGTAAAAGCTTAACTACCTTAAAGTTTTTGTAGTACATTTATAGCGAAAATTATTTGATAGATTTTTCTAGATATATACGGAAGATTTACACTAAAGTGGCCAAAATTATCTAATTGTGCGACCAGCAGTTCGCTTTTATATTGTAAAATTAATTCCTAACCTCAACATTTCAAAAGTTGTTATCGCATTTTCCACCAGCAATGAACTTTAATAACCAATTCCATGCTTCATAGATATATTACTTAATTTTAATGTTTATATTAATAAAAAATAATAGATTTAACATTAACTTATAATTAAAAATATACTAACCCTACGGATAGAAATCTGAGAGTATATGCTAAAGATTCTTAAGGCTTTGAGAAGCTCGGAGAAATTCTCCGCAGGCACTCAGGTAGATATATTTAATGGTCCAGATAGCTCGTCCGAATACTTTGAAGGCTTTAAAATGTTCTTTCCGAACTTGAAATAAAAATACGATCATAAATAACAAGCAGAGAGGCTTAAATTGAAATAAGAATTCGATCATAAATAACAAGCAGATGCCCTGTATTGCGATTGCAGTGGTACGGGTGGAAAGGTGGTGGTAAATGAGAAGCGTTTATTAGTATTATCGACCTCGAAATTTGATTCGATTATTATTCCCAACAGTGATCCAAAAATACTTGCGCATGCTTGAACTGTGCGTCGCTCATTGACTCTAGTTCGCGTATGTATTTAAAAATCAAGTACAGACGCGCACCGTAGTAAATGAACGTCATTTAAATCCAAGCAAGCGCAGATCAAGCCAGCTCCGTTGGGATCATTTAACTTCAAGAAAACGCGTGTAACATTCCATTACTGTCTAACTCACGGTGACTGACGAGTGTCCCTTTCGCACGCGTGTAGCTATTAAAGAACGAGCAATCGTGACAATTTTTTCAATATTTTTCAACTCTGTCTAATCCATTCACAACTCGTGTCTCACACATATAGCAATGAAAATCGAGTAGTGTGACAATCGAAATCGACAATATCGTTTAGAGATTTCATATTAAGGATATGTATACGTAGTTCATGTCGTTCCAATACAAACGTTTTATTTATTAATTTAGAGTGATTGAAAAGTCTGGAAGGTAAGTAATATAATCATTTATCAATTTTATATTTTACTTTGTAATGTATGGATAATTATATACAAAATTTCTCAATACTTGATAGAAGCTATAACTTTTAAGAAGAAAACATTTAGTAATAGTTTTCAAACACTCTCCATAAAATTTCAACTATACTAAAGACCTATAACACATATCTTCTCAAAACAATCCTTTTGGTATTCGCCCAAATATTCTACATCATTTTCTTGCTGAAAACTCTTTTCACATGGTTCACTAATGGTCACAACATTCCCTAGAATGGGCAAATTTTCTATGTCAATATTTTAGAAGCAGTTATGATCATACGCTTGATGTACGTTGGGTATTTGCTGCGTGCAAATTTCGAATTACAGATTTTGCAAAACCTGGCTTATAAAAAATATAAATATCAGTTATTTATTTCTTATTGTTATTAACATTGTATGAATTAGACTTACTCCATCGTATTCGTAATTCATAGCAAACGTGTAGCCTGCATAAAAACAAGTTTTTTTTTATTGGATATTGATAGAATACTCTTACTATTATTTAGATTTAAGAAATTCTATTATATTTGTACTATTATTATGTACAATCATTTTTTTAAAGTGGGCAAAACGATATATCTTTGAAGTGTACGTAAACTTTAGAGGTCTGATTTGAGGTTATATGCTTATTGCATTGGCAATGTTTCTTTATAAATTTGTATATGAGTATTCATGCGTTACAATGTACAGTACAATATTAATGAATGTTAATATTATTTACCTTCCGGGCTTTTCAATTGCACTAAATTTAGGGCATGTGATACTTAGAAAATGGTCGATTTTACCAGTTTTTGGTTCCCCCGGCTTTTTTTCTAGAATAATAAATATTTTGTCTTTAAAATTTGGGAAATGATAGCGTACATGCTAACGGACGTCCCCACACACTTTTTTGTAGGTTAATTAAAAAATGTTTTAATGTAGCAAAATGTAATTAATTTGCATAGCGCTTTGGAAATAGTATCGATTTTTTCAGTGTTAGATTCCCCCGGCATTTTTCCTATGATAAGAAATATTTTGCCTTCAAAATATTGGAAATGACGGCGAACATTCTAATGGACATCCCCGCACACTTTTTTTGTGTTTTTTTATCAAAATTTTTTTATATTGCTAACAACGTGTGTGTATATTTCGAGGTTATGTGTGTTACAATTCACCCGAGCGTTACTTCCAAACTACACAATATTTTTGGCCGAAAACTTTGGACTTACAAATAAACATACTAACTAATCTCCCGGAACTAACTTTGCTTGAATACAATCAAAAAAGTTTATTTCATAAATAATTTCCAGATTATCGAAAAGGCAGAGATGAAAAACGACGTAACCTCAAAATAATGCATATGCATAAAATTATCCCTCAAAAAAGAGTCTGGGGACGTCCGTTATGATATTTTATAGCATCTCCGAATTCAGTTTTTAAAATGTTTCACTTTTGTGGAAAAATAGCCGGGGAAACTGTACGTATCACATGGCATTAATAAATAAAACACTTGTATTGGAACGACTTTAACTAGGTCCCCGAACTTCTCAAACCGAATTGGCGATTACGTCTGCTATGTATATACAATATATAGCAATGCCAATTATTAATTATTTTGTAAATAATTTGTTGTTAATAATAAATACAAATTTATTCCAGATACTTTGCTTTTATCATTGCAAATAATGATATAATCTTTTTTAATTAATTTTTACATTTAAAACTTCCCACCATTAGGAACATTTTCCGACTTCGGAAAATCAAGGTGTGAACGGATTTATAGTTTGCTGGCTGTTGATTGACCAACCAACTGGAGGTGTAAAAGAGCCTTAAAAGCTAAAAGTAGGGATAAATCCCGCCCAAAACGCGATTATAAATATAGATGCAGAGCTCAGAAAAGTCAGTTATAGTTACAAGTTTCAGCCTGATTATACGTGAATTGGCGGATACTTATCATTTCGGCGTGCTCGTTAAAACCTTGAACCTGCGACTCTTAGACTTTTTAGTTATGTTTTGATTATACGGAATTAGAAGAATTTAAATAAATTTAAAGGCATTGCGACCTATCGATTTCGCGTTCGTGCACTACGCGACTATAGTGTTCGGATGTGCTTCGATATTAAATGTTAAACTTGCTTTTGTGTGTGTGTGTGTGTGTATGTGTGTGGAACAAAACTAATAAAAGAATTGTTTATTAGTTACAAACAGCTCTTATTTGTTTAGAAACAAATAAGATGGACAAAGTCAAGTCCTGACTCCGAATTGTTCGAGCTTACGGAAGTGTTTTCCGAATCTCAATACCAACCTTTTAAAATCTGCCGCATCTACCACTAACTGCAATAAACGAATGTTGTTGTTTATTCTAGAATTCAAATAGAGAATATATCATCCATAAACAATTGAATTACTATGAGATTTTAATAAACATTCAAGTTTAATTTATAAGCTAAAATCTGTGTACTGAGTGAATTATTTTATTTCAAACCTGACCTATATTTCGCAGCTAGCGGTTTCAACCATTCAACAACAGGTAACGGACCTAAATCTCAACAAATCAGCGCAGAGAATGACAGGAACAGATTCGATTGCAGAGTTTGGCCCGTGACGTACGGCTGAAGCCTACTTAGTGAATGCATGCGCCATCTAGCGGCTTTAAGCATACATGCTCAAGTCAAATATGAACTTACGTTACGGGTAATATTTAAAAATTCTAAAAGCGCTAAATTGAAATTAAATCTTGAGAATCAGAACCGATAAGAAAATAAAAGCCGAATATTCAAATCAAGCCGATCGCGTAGGACTGGAAATGAAACGCGAAATCCTAAAAATACAAAATAACGGTATGAAAATAGTAAAATGAAAACACAATGAATAAATTAAACAAATAGAACACAAATTGGGAAAGAAAGCAAAAGAGGATCCCATAATCATAAATCTTTATGTTCGCAAGGATACTTTATGCATACATAAAAAAAAAAACCTTTTACCAAAATTTAGAAAAGGCATTAAAATCACAATTCCACGAAATAAATTTCCAGATATTTGAAAACCTAGAGGCCAAATTCCCAAAATGGTAAATTGCCCCTTTCCTTTTTTTTTTTGATCTCTTTAAGTAAACACTTAAAGAAATCTAAATCGCAGGACTCTGAAGATATTAAGATACAAACACATAAAGTTGAAAAGACCATTTTCCCAAGACCCTAAGCTACAAAACGTAACTTAAACCCCTTTTTTATGGCGTATTTAATGAAGGCCCCAGGCCCTTTCTCATAAATCGAAGAAACAAAAAAAGGTACTATTGTCTACAAAACACATGTAGTCAACAGGAGAAAATCGAGTCACCAGATAACTGACCCCAGTGTTCATATTTCAATATTTATGATTTAGGTAACGTCTCCACTGACGTTCCAACTAATCGACATCTCAAAGCCAAACGTCAAGCCAAAATTGAGCTGCCCAATTGCCCTTTAAAATTCACTTGACAAGGGTAGGTCCAAATAAGATTTTTATTATTTTAAATATTATTTATCTAAATAAGATTTTTATCCAAATAAGATTTTTTATTGGCTTAGTTCTGTACTAAATTCAATTTTAGAATCCATGATAGGCTAACCGAATTTTTCATAAGCGTGGCCTAGCCATATAAAACCAGCTCCGCACCGTTTTTCGTTAGATCTAGATTTTTCTCGGACAAAAAATCGATTTCTGACCTCCGCAAAAACCATCTTGAGTTTAACTCGCATTCTTATTTTTAAAATTATTATTGTGATCTTTCAAAACTAAATATCGAGAGTATACAAAAAACAATATTAATATAATAAACCTAATTTCGGTTCATCGTTTAAACATTGTGAGTGTGTAACTCAAAATATGGAGAACATTTGAAATTGTGACTCATCGAAATTTAATTCATTGTAACCTAACCTTTGCAAGCGAAATAAACCAGTCTTCCAAAAAGTGAAATTAACAAGTGTTTTATTTGTGTGAATCCTTTTTTCTTTGTATTTACTTCCAGGGCGACAAATTGTGTTCTACGACAGCAACGAACTCGAATAGTGAACAGTATCGAAAACTAATTAACAACATTTTAAATTTACCGCGATATAGATAACATTAAATTCTTCCTTATCGACTATCAAAATTAAAATATAAATTGTCGACATCCGAGTTGGACGTCACAAATTTTGATGGCAGCGATGTTGGATATTGCTGTTCCTGGAAATAAAATAAGAAAATTAATTTCTTCAACTTGGCGAAGAAATTTTATTAATTTAATTCGGAAATTTGCGCTAAACAACAATTCTCCGAAAACATCTCAACGCCTCTGAGAGACGGGTGCTTCCGCTGCTCGTCCGCTCCTGCGGAAACCAAAGAGGCGCAACACCCTCAGCCAGGCACGCAGCTAGAATATTAGGAACCTGGGCAAAAAGAATGAGTATCTTTCTGCAATAAATATATGCTAAAAGAAAGATAAAATAAATAATCAAGGTCTGAATACAAGCTCGAATGTAACTTACGTGATCGCGTGTCAGGATTCATTATTCATCAGCTAAGAAATTCGTCCTACTCAACAAGTCTACAACTATTTATAAACAGGTTAATTTACAAGTAACGAGTAGATGGCGAACAATCGATTCCATCTGTCGGTCAGAATAGTGTAAATATCGATTCCTGAATTCCGATTCAGAAACCTAGAACTCAAAATTTTGAAATGCTCCCTTTCCAGCCCGGAGAATATATTGTTTTGCACCCTAATTTTTATCAAAACTTCGCCCCTGGTGTTCTGAATTTAACGAATCCCGGAAATCCTCGAATTACACAACCTCCCAGCACCGAAAATACGGGTAGTTTAAATCTTGAAAGTATGTCGCCAAACTCAGACACGGGAAATATAGGTGCTAGAGATAATTCTTATTATCGTAGAAAAGACGAAATATGACTTGCTCGCGATATTATTCCCGAATTTAATGGTAGTAATATGTCTGTAATTATGTTTGCAAATCACTGTCGAGCTGCTGCAACTAGTATTGAACCAAATGAAGTGAATTATCTTGCAATGTTAATAAGAACTAAAATAACTGGCGATGCGAGACGCCATATTCAAGATAAAGTAGATTTAAATCTCGATGAATTGATACAAATGTTAAATCGCCTCTATGCCCCGCGAACCGACTCTGCCCAGCTCACACATGATCTATCGACAATTACGAGGAATTCGGGTGAAAGTGTGATAGCATACGGAAGCCGTGTTGATGAAATATTAAATAAAATCATCGTACAGGTTATGAAACGTCATCCTGATGAAAAAGGCATTGAAGGAAGCCAAGAATATCGTGAAACTGCGATTAAAAGGTTTGTGAGAGGGTTAGATAGGGAGACTCTTTCTTTTATAAAGAATAAAAAGTCAGTATCATTAGAAGAAGCATTAGAAATGGCTGTAGAAGCCGATGTGGAATGCCGGATTCGGGCACCCAGCCGACCGAGTGCGAGGAACAAAAAGAGAAAATTGAAAATATGATAGAGTACGTGTTCCTCGGGAGATAGTTAGAAGCCCCGGGCAGCGGTTATATTGGTTGGAAAGACTGTGAGTCAATAGATTCAGATCGATCTGATAGTAGTATGTATGAAACCGCATCAGATAAGGATGACGAAACTAAAGCCTCTCAGGTACAGCGCTGCACTCGTACCAGATACGAAAAGGTGGCTGCTGAGGGCTCGTTTAGGGACCCCGTAACGGTGCGTGCACCACCACCATTGAATGGCCCACGCACTGGGGGGATACGGTACTTGAATCCCGGAGGAAAAGTGATAAGAGCCATGATTTAGTGAGATCCGTGCCTCTGGAAAGTGAACTTACATTCCCTGGATCCATGCAATTAAATTGCGCTACTACTGCACTGGAGACCAGGTCTAGAACTTGCTCTCCGGTGGCTTTACCAGATTTAGGGAATCCAAAAGATACGGTACGCAAATTGTGTACCATTTTACAGATAACTCCGAGTGGGATGAGGGAGGAGAGTACCGGTGCATGGAAGACGAGGCTTATCTCGCAACTAAGACGCGGTTTTTACCACGCAAGGAAGACGAAGATAATTTTGACCTAGCCTCTCGTCCCGACGAAGGTAGCGTACTCTCGAAATGTGAAAATATGGAGACAGAATCAGAATAGGACAGTGAAGTCCAAATGTTTAAAAATGTTTTTGTTGTAATAGATGGATGCTTGGAATATAGTAAAAATAAAATTTTTATAGGGAATGGACATGTAGCCCACTTTATCTCGGTGGATTGTAACCTAAATTCTCCCATCAGTCAGGAGTTAAGAAAAAATAAGATGATAGTCGAAAATTATTTAAAAGCTCAGAAACTCGTCCTTGGTGAGACGACTGTGTTTAACGTAGGCGGACGTTAAATCTTTAATATTATAGTAAAAAATAAAGACAGCGATAAAACATTTATAAATATTTTTTCTAGAGGTATTCAAGCCCTGAAAAAAGCTATGGAAATATTAAAAGTAGACAAAATAAAAATATCAAGTATATAAAATGGTCTCGGTGACTTATCTTGGCCCACAACTGAACAGATTTTGAGACAAAATTTCGCAAAAAGCGGAATCCGAATCAAGGTCTGTTCTGGCGAAATTATATTTCCAAAAAGGTCTGATCGCGAAGGAATTATAAGAGAATTCCATGAGTCCACTGTAGGGGAACACAAGGGAATCTCTAAAACTTATTGGCGAATTAGGGAAAAATATTATTGGAAGAACATGAAAATTGATATACAAAATCAACTCAAACTTTGTAAAAATTGTCAATTAAATAAATTAATTCGGATAAATACACGCCAACCTTTGCCAATTACCGATACGCCAAAGGAACCATTTGAGAAAATTCAGATCGATATAGTGGGACCGTTACCAAATACCGTTCGAGGTAACAAATATATCCTCACCATTCAGGATAATTTTTCAAAATGTTCTGACACCATACCACTTCTCAAAATGGATGCAGTGCACGTTGCACAAGCATTGGTGGAGCAATTCATTTCTCGATATGGTTGCCCAAAAGCAATTCATACCGATCAAGGAACCCAATTTACGAGCAAAATCGTGAATGTATTTTGCAAAATATTTAAGATCAAACAAATCCGATCTATTGCCTTCCACCCACAATCTCTCGGATCACTCGAACGAAGTCACCATACACTTGTTGAGTATTTCACACAATTTGGAAATAAACAATATTGGGATTTATGGCTTCGTTATGCAATATTTTCGTATAATACGCAAGTCCACAAATGAACCGGTTTTGCACGGTACACCTTAGTTTTTGGGAGAGAAGCGAACTTCCCAAGCAGTTTTACGGAAAATGCACCTCCACCCACTTTTATTCAATATCTTAGGAGTTTATTTCAAAAATTAGTAGATGTCCAATCCCTTGCCTTTGAGAGATTAGAAAAGGCGAAAAATAGGAGTAAAAAATACTACCACGAAAAAGCGAACCCAAAGAATTTAAAAAATGGAGATTCTGTAAATTTAATTGAGGAACCTAGAAATTCAAAACTGGATCAACATTATACTGGCCCTTAAATAATAGAAAAATTTGTCGAAAATACTAATGTACTAATTAGAATATCGCCGACGAGGACAAAATTGTTTCATGTAAATAAATTAAAATTGGTAACTACTCCTTTGAGAACAAGGGACTGAAAACTTATTGTGAAAGACTTTGCGAATTATCTGGACCAGTCTTGTGAGATTTAAACCTTTGAAACATTGTAATTTTTTTGTTGAGATTTTAAGTTGACCTAATTATATAAAAAATATAGATATAAGTTCAAAAAGCACCCAAATGTAATTTAAAGGAATTCTACTAGTCTCATTATTCTTAAATCTAATTTCACATTTTTATTATTCTAAAATTCTTATTATTTTTTTAAAGAATTTCAAATTTTATTCTATTTCCAAAAATTTTAAAAATTTCTACCACTTTTATTATTCAAAATTTTCTTATTTCTCCTCCAAAAAGTTTTTCAAGTCTATTATTTCTTTTCTAAAAATATTAAGAATTTCTATCATTTTACAAATATTCAAAATTTTAATCTTTTTCAACAATTTCAATTTCATTACTTCCCTTCAAAAAGGTGTTAAGAATTTTCTTCATTTTACAATGTTCAAAATTTCAATCTTTTTCTTCAAAATTTTAATTGAATTACTCTTTATTCAAAAAAAAATTTTAATTCTCTTATTACCCTTAATTCCAGATTTAAAATTTAAGGGAAATTGTATTACTATCTAATTATAACAAACAAAGAAAAAGAAAATTCATTCAAAATTTATAACAAATTATTACAAAATAATGTACATTTATTTAAAGCAAACTCAAAATTCAGACTGGTCAAAATAATTGATTGGACCTGCAAATTCTAATACAAATAGACAAGAGAGAGTGAGAGAGAGAGAGAGAGAAATCGAGGAGGAGAGTAGAAGAGTATCGAAAGACAGTACCAGTGGCGGGGACATTTTCCGCTTTGGTCAGTCACTACTCGAAAATTTTAAACAGGGGAAAAGGACCAGAGAGTCCCCTTTCCTCAAGGCAGAAAATGCGCGCGTGAAAAATCCCTCCACCATTTCACGAAATCAGCAACCTCCAAGACTACAACTCAAAAGATCCATCCTCATTATCAAGAAGACAACCCCAAAAGGAAGTCTTATTTACACGTTTTCAAAGCAAAATAAAAGTTCATTCAAATTCAGTTCCTCGAAATGGCCGGATTCAACGAAATATTTGACAACCTACGGATAGAAGAGGAAAGGAGAGGATATTTGATACCTACCGGGAATAAATGCTGAAATCTTACCAACTCTGAACGCAGCTCATCTAGAGTGGCTGTCAACTACTATTTCCTTCGAAGACGATGAACTATTCGGACCGGAATCGCACTATGTGCATGCCCATGGCCTTGTCTACGTGAACCAGAGCAACGCGGCAGAATGGAATTGCCATAACTGCCAGAAGACTGGAGGATCCCTGAGGAGACGGTTTCTCCCCTTAGAAATTCACGTAGCAGTGAAAAGAAGTCTCTGTTTGCCAAAAAAATTTCCCCTGTATAGTGATGGGTGCTTTTCCTTCGAACATCTGAGAGCATGTGTCAAATTTCTCAGGCTGCTATTGGGTTCGAACTATTTTTGAAAAATTCGCGATTCATCAAACTGGATTATATAACCAAGAAATGAGATTAAAATTCTTTTTATTATTTTCAAGTAACAAATAAAATTATTTTACCTTTTCGGTTGTTGAATTTAAATAATCTTATTTCCAAACCTAAAAATAACAAACATTTTAATACTCCCAAAGTAACGTTTTCATTGACAATGATGAATATCCACTTTCAGTATGGAAATTAACTTTTAGGTTATTTAAGTTTCCAGACGATTCTGTAAAATTACAAATGCATTATGAATTTTGAGGTGATGGTATTCTAACCAAAAATATTCCTGTTTTTACGCATCATGTTAACTTTAGCATTTACATAAGAAATGTGAAAAATGGTAATTTGACTAGAAATGGTAAATTTTCCGTTCAAGTAAGGAATACATTAGAAAGCAGTTTTTTAATTTAAAAAATTCTTGTTTAACATTTTTTATTAATTTCGCAAATAAATTTTTCCATAATTTATACCGTTCTGAAACACGACAGCGTCAACAAATTTAATACTCTGAAAGTGGGTCCATTTATTACCTACTATGAAAGTCACAGATTCACAAGCAAACGCTGTACCTTTACAAAGGCTTGCTATATTGTCAGGCTAAAAGTGGTAGAGTTACAAGATTGGTTGGAACTTCTAGTATGTAAGTGGCATTCACCCTATAATCAGAGAAGTAAAATTGCACCAATTTTTTGTTGGCAGTTTTACCATTCTGATTGGTAGAATTAAAGCTTGGCTGTTCTGTCATCCATACATTATAAAAACTAGGAATTCGGTTTCCATTTGTCGCGTCTGCAATTTATTATCCACTCTGAGAGTCTTTCTCTTCGTCCTAGTGGAAAACAGTAAAGTTTAAATCCATCCTCGCTTCTATTTTTACAAAACGAAGCACTGCAGCAGGTTATTTTTCTTATATTCTAAACTTAATTTTAATTAAACTATACGACATGCTTATCGCACCGTTTCCCGCGAACTGTCCATGAACCAAAATGGCATATTCCTGTCTAATATAGTACCGTAGCAGTATTAGTACCGTTAGTAGAATTTGTATGCGTTCGGAAAGTGGTGACAATGCCATTGCTGACAACATGACAACTGAAGCGATTATTGAACGCTTATTTCTTCCTTCAGGCCTCGTCGTGGGTGAAATAGCAAATATGGCAGTAGATGTTATAAATTATGAACATTTATTGGAGACGCTTCTTTTAATGGAAAGTGACAGTTCTAGTGATTGCGAGGATAAATTAGTTTTAGCGGAAATTACTCTACAACGGCATCAGGAAAGTTTCTTTGGACCTTTTCGTTAATACTTAGCCTCAAATGAATCTGAAGAGGGGATTATGTTGCGGCGATTTACACCACAGTTTTGTAGTTAATAACCAAAACACAATGAATACAGGTTTGGAGGAGGGGAGGCTCAAATCGAACCACCTTTCCAAATTCAAAGCGTTCCTCGGAAACGGGATGTGATATGACCGGACTCACCCTCCGTAATATTTATTGATTGATTAATACCAGCATTGCTTATTCTGTTAATTGTAAATTATTATTTTTAATACATAAATATAACCAATATTTGAAAGTTTTAAATGACAGGAATTTATAATATTTCTTTTCATAAAAATAAGTGTAATTATTGATACTATAAAATTAACTAAGTTCTCCACTTTCGTTAGGATTTAAAAGCATACCTATCATTAATGTTTTATTATTTCTTATACTCGTACTTATACACTAATAACATCACATTTGTAGATAATAGTAATTGCTGACATGTTAATTTCAGTAATTTAAATAATTTTACATGTAAATCATGTGCAAATAAAGGATTTTTATTATATGCGTTCTCAAAATACTAAACAACTTTACGTAAGAGCCCTATAACCTAAGAATTTGGCATGTTTGTGGCCGTAGTAAGAAAGTATGCAGTGACAGGCGGTGAGAAGTTTTTACGGAGATTGTGTGGAAGGTGTGAGTGGAGTGTGAGGGCAAAAGTCTAGGAGGTTAATAAGATAGTAAGGGGGACATTGGAAAGATATAAATTAATTTACATTGTAGTTGGGGGGGGGGGGGG
>NC_046664.1:118008186-118023770 GCF_010883055.1 Belonocnema kinseyi
CTTCTCGTAGTGATGGGGGATGTTAGGGGTGAGAAAAGGGTGTCTGCAGGGGATGTGAGGGGTGAAATAGGGCAAAGCAACTGACGGAAGAGCGGGAGGTGGTCAGCGAGAGTACTGGCAATTCTGGCAGTGAATTAGACGGGGAGGAAATTTATAGAAGGACACGACAGCCAGCTGTGCGTAACCCGGTGTCGAGTGGCGCGTCAGGGAGAGGGAAAATCGGAGCGAAGGAAGCCATAAGGCTAGGGAGAGAGCGTCCAGTGCAAGCGAGGGGGAGGATCTCCTGAAGCGGAAAAGGGAAAGCAGAGAGAGTCCGGAGAAAAACCCGCTAGATAGTCTCTGTAAAAAAACGTACAAACACGTAGGTCACTTCCCCTAATAATGGAGGGACATGTGAAGACGGAGGCTCTTGGGGTGCTGATAGGCGTCACCGTAGGGTTGAGGGAGAAAGTAAAGGGGGCTATGGAGCGAATGAAAAGTATTAGGGAGGACCGGATCGTAAGAGATGGGAGATGGGTAAAGGAAGTAAAAGAGATGAAGGGGACATTAGAAGGATTGCAGAGGGAGTTGGCGTCGCGAAGGAAGAAAGAAGAGGATAAAATAAAGGAGACGAATGAAAAAGAGGAGAGAGCGGATAGGGAAAGGATGAGGGGAATGTAGTTGAGGATGGAGAGAAGAGAGAAGGCAGGTACGAGAAATAATATAGTGATAAGAGGATTGAAGCTAAAGAGCGGGGAAGAAAGGGAGGGGGTGAAAGCACTGCTACAGAGCATAGGGTGGGTTAAAGGCAAGACAGGGAAAGTCAGGATGGAGGGGAGAAAGGAAAATGAAGTGGCGGTGATGGAATTGAAGAGCTAGGAAGAAGAATTGGGGGTAATGCGTAAAAAAATTAGGATAAAGGACAACAAGGTTTTCATCTAAATAGATTTGACGAGGAAGGAAAGGGATGTGCAGATAATGACAAATGACAAGGCTAGGAAGGAGAGGAGTGAAGGGAGAGCGGCGAAGGTAGGGTATCAGGAAATAAAAATAGACGAGAAAATGTGGGTAGGGGACGAGGAGAAGAAGGTATTGAAGGAAGTGCAGGGGAACTTTTTTCGTGGGAAGTAGGGGGGTGGGAGTAAAGCAGAGTGGAGAAGTATTAAAGGTGCTGTACTGGAACGTAGTAGGGGTAAAAAATAAAGATGAAGAGTTCTGGAGGTATATTCCGGAATTTAATGTGATTGAACTGTTAGAGACGTGGGTAGAGAGAAAGGAATGGGATACAGTAGAGCGGAAGTTGCCTAGGGGGTATAGGTGGAGGCTACAGGATGTATTAAAGGAAGAAGTTTATTGAGATAGAGCGGAAGAGGGCGTGCAAATGAGGGCTGTAAACATAGGAAGGACACTATATAAGTTTGTAACTACGTGCAATAAGGATGGAATGGAAAGAATTAAAGAAAAGATAGAAAACTTACTAGGAGAAAGAGATGAGGATATGATGGTGCTGGGGGGGGGGGCTTTAATGCGAGAATTGGGAGGGGGAAAGCCTGTACCGGGGAGGGGAGAGCTTCGAAAGAAAAGCGAATCATAAGATCATAAATAAAGAGGGGGAGATTCTATGAGACTGGATGGAGGAAAGAGGCTGGGCGGGGCTGAATGGTATAATAAAAGGGGACGAAGAGGGAGAATACGCATATTTGAGTATGATGGGTGTATTGGTGATAGACTATGTGATTATGAATATGCAAGGGTGGGAGGAGATAGAGAAATTCGCAGTGGAATGGAGGGTGGAATCAGACTACCAGCCATTACGTTTGTGGATACAGGGGGAGGCTGAAGAAAAACACGATAGGGAAGAAGGGTCGTTAGTGAAAAGTTGTGTGCAAAAGAAGGTATTTAGGAAGCAGGAGAAAGGAAAAATGAAGGCGTGGTGGGATAGGGAATGTAAAATGACAAAAAAAAAGGAAAAAAAGAAGTGCAGGAAGTGGAAGAAATTTACCGCGAAATGGGAGGAGTTCGTAGAAATGAGGAAGGAGTTTAGGGCGATGTGTAAGAAGAAAGGACAGGAAAAGGAAAAAGAGCTGAAAAAGGAGTTGAGAAGTGTTAAGGAAAAAGGGGACGTATGGAACATAATTAATAGGTTTAGGAAACATAGAGTGGGGATGATTGAGAAGATAGGGAGCGACGATTGGAGAAAATTTTTTAAGGATACATTTCAGGGGTCACATACACGGATGAGACATGAGGGGATTAAAAGAACGAGGGAAGTAGATAGGGAGGAGCTGAATGACGAGGAGATAGAGAAGCAGATGAAGAAGTTGAAAAAATCTAAAGCAGCAGGGCTGGAAGAAATAGAGAACGAAGCGTGGCTGTTTGGTACACAAGAGGTAAGGCAGAGGCTGAAGGGGTAAGTAAAAAAAGTATGGAGGGGGAGGAATTCCCAAGAGGGTAGACGAAGGGGTTGATCGTTACACTGTATAAGAAAGGGCATATAGGCAGTACAATTATAGGATTATTTGGGGGAAAGGAATATTGTCGAAGACGCAGGCGACCTTCAGGCAGCGAAGGAGTACTATTGACAATATTTACGTCTTGCAGCACGTGGTGGCTAGAGAACTTACCAAAAAGTGTAAATGATGCCAAAGCCAGGGCTTTGGCATCCATTACCAGTGTTTGTAACAATTCTGTAACATATCTAGAAGGCTTTGACAACCGATCTGTAAAAATCATAGAATAATTCTAGAACTTAATTACAAATGTTGTGTAACAAATCTGTAACTAAACTAACATTTCTAGAGGAATTCTAGATAATTGCAAATATTGTATAACAAATCTTTAACAGATCTAGAACGCTGTGAGAATCGATCCGTAACATTTCTAGAACAATTCTGGAACTTTGGTACACTGAGTTGCCCCATTGTCCTAATGAAATTGATGATATTCGGATTTCTGATTTATTTAATGATGTTGTGAGTTATGATTATTTGGATAAAACAAATTTTGTTAGTTCGAAGTGTTAACCTTTCTCAAATCTAAAACTTAGTAAGATTTAAAGAAAGCATTTATTTAACCTATTTTTCATTATTAAATCTTTTTATAACTTATAAATTCGAAAAATATTCAAATTTATATTGATTCCTATTTTGATAATTTACTTAAACGTCTTAAAAAATGCAACAAAGAAATCTATGCAAACGTGTGAATTTAAATAATTTTAACTCTAGAGAGGCAGAGCTGAATTGGTGAGGATTAAAATTTCAGAATATACATTCCGCATGCAGGAATTAAAACAACTTATTACACATATTTTGTTAACTTATTAGAAGGAATTAAATAAAATGAAAATATAACCACTTCTGAGGAATAAAAAATATCTCTGTGAGGTGCGTTACCGGTACAATTAGAAGAAATGAAATATATTGAAAACGCGTTCTCTTTAGGAGAATAGAAAACTGTGACGGTCGCTATGGAAATAGAAGTGAATAAGCTTAGGAGGTATCTTATTCTTATTGTGGCATTCTAGGCAGATGGAAAAAATCGCGCATTCAAAATAATACAATAATATTCACTTTTGCGCTGAAATCGGGAAATATTAATTTTTCTCTATTCCACGCTTATCACCGGGAATAGATAAGTTACTCTTTAGTGAGTCGATATTTTAAAGCGGCTGAATTGAAATATACAATGACCGAGAAAGAGCTCCTGGC
This sequence comes from Belonocnema kinseyi, assembly GCF_010883055.1. NCBI lineage: Eukaryota > Metazoa > Arthropoda > Insecta > Hymenoptera > Cynipidae > Belonocnema > Belonocnema kinseyi. The sequence continues at coordinate 118,011,876 of NC_046664.1, forward strand.
CATTGCATATTCAACTACGACGCTTAGAATATATCTCACAGGTACTAAGTTTGAGATTATCACGGATCATAAGGGTCTGATATTTCTCAATTCGTCGCGTATGCATGTGATGAAATATATCTGGGTCGGGAATTGCGTCATTCTTTAAAAACTTTGGCAGTTTTCCAAAGGAGGATCTAAATACCAAAATGATTTTCGATAAATTTGAAAACGAGGAGAATTTGTAGCATTATGTGGTGAGAGAAAGTATCTTGTTTCAAAGGGATACATTTTTGAATTTATGTCAGGTAGTAATTCCTTCAATAATAACTGAACAGCTCATTGATTGTGTCCATTCTAAATTGGGACATCCCGGAATCTATAAAAAGTCCATGTACCTAAGACAATTTTATCATTGGAAGGGCATGAATCGCGAGATAACAAAATTTGTGTTGACTTGTGACTTATGCCAGCGCGTAAAAAGTATTAATCTAAAAATTAAATGTTCTTAAAACTTAGTTTAATCATCAGGGCCCGGAGATCTGGTATGTGTGGATTTTTGTTGTTCTCTTCTAAGGTCAACTGGAGGTTTAGAGCAGTAATCGACAAACTAGTTGCCTTGGCGGGTCCACTCAAAATCTTGTGGTAGCACCTACTGCCAACAAGAAGATCCAGCCCACCAATGACGCTTCCATAATTAAGCAGTTTAAGTAACGGGGATTCAAGTTCAAAACAAAAAAATTCTCAATTTCAAAATTAGCTTTCTAAAACCTCGAAATACAAAATCCGTGAACTCTTGCAATCAAGATCCTACTGCAAATACCTATATGGGTGCCTGTAAAGGTCACTAATATGATTATATATAAGGATCCTATAAGTGACCCATATAGGATCCTAAATAGAGATAAATATGTAGGTCAGTATAGGTGCCACCTATAGGAAATGAAACAGCTTCCTGCATAGGATCCTTTATAGAATCCTCAATGATTTTATAGTAAGCTTATGAGTTCCTTCTTCCTACGTTAGAATCCATATAAGAAACTATACAGGTTCCTACTACTAGGCAATCGCATAGTCAAAAATAACTGCTGCGAAGCTGTATCTGCTATAGGGAACTACTGCGCAGCACTTCCGGTTCACCATGTGTACCATAGGATTATATAAAGGTCACTTATAGGATCCTTATATAGAATCCTATTTGTGACCTATATCCCGTATAACAATGAACCACTACCGAAAAAAGCCAACCCATCGAAGTACGTAAAATTACACCCTATCAAGAAAGAGAATACAGATACCATTTTAAAAAAGATGTTCGATTTATACTTTCTAGAGATGAGTAAGCCAACCCAGCGGGCACGAAATTCGGCGACGTCTTTATGACATCGTTTCGACATCTTTACGACAACTTTACGACATTCCATGTCCATGTGGTTTCGGTGTCTTTGCGATATCGGAAAGACATCGTCAGATCATACGACTTATTTACGATATCGTAAAGACACCTGAACGACATAGACATAAGATGTCGTAAAGTTGTCGTAACGATGTCGTAACGATGTCGTAAAGACGTCGCCAAACTTTGTGCCCACTGAGAAAAAGTGTATTATCTGATCACGGAACTCAGTTTGCGTCACCGAAGTGAAGCAATCGATTGCGTAAAGCGGAAATCCAGGGAATTCATTCTTCGATTAGGCACCCAAAAAGTAATCCCGTAGAAAAGGTTACGCAAGTATTAGGGCGGTTATTCCAAACACTATGCTCGGATAAGCATACTCGATGGGCCAAATGTATTGTCGATATCGAATTTTTCCTGAATGTTACAACTCACTTTAGCACGGGATTTACACTATTCGAGTTACATTTTGGGGTGAAACCCACAAATCAAATTCTAGACATAGTTAAGTTTCCTGAAACTGAGCTTATTGCGAAAGATACAAAAATTGTTTCGGCGGGCGAACGAATAAACAAAAACTTCCGAAACCGGGCACGAGCACAAAAAACATCATCCAAGATTATTTTTCAAGGAGGATTTAGTTTTGCTTCAAGTTCCCAAGCAATCTGATGCTTTGAAAACAGTCACTACAAAGTTTTTTCATATTTTTTATGGTCCATATCAAATCACAAAAAATCTAGGTAATAATTCTTATGAATTGGGGGAGGTTGACGATCCCAGTACGATTATCGGGGTGCATAATCCGGTGAATTTGCGAAAATCTCGTAAGCGCTGATCAGCTAATTTCAAGGTCGATTTTAATTTACTTCATAGTATTCGCAGGTTGGTTTTCGATACTAGAGATAAAATGCTCGACGTAGAAACAAATGCAAATATTATAGATGCCCATGCAACAGCATTTAATAAAGTTTGACAAACAATGATGTATGCGATTTTAATTATAAACATTAATAAAAATTAATTAAACATTAATAAACATTAATTATAAACAAGGCGTTTATAAACGAAAATCTTCAGAAGATAAAATATGACGGTCCGATATTGAATGCTTCTATTTATGCACAATCTTTATTTTTCGACAATGTATCAATACTATACCGACAGTAAGACCCTCTAATGATCGCTCATTTGATCGTCTTCCTTTGGTCATCGCATTCGAAACTTTGAGAGGATCGGAAAAGGTATTGTCAAATCTATTTGTTCATTGCAGTGATGTGTAAAAAATGTATTTTTTTTTATTAGCATGTATACAAAATGTGGTTATTCGTTCTTTTGTTAATTTAGTGTGGCGTGTTCTACGATAAATTATTTTTCCACATACCGAGCATGATCAATCTTGGAAATCAGCAAACTATTTTATTCCAAGACGCCATGACGCATCACATCTTCTATTTCTGATTGACAGAATTTTGATTTTATGATCCAAATTCACCCAGCTGCTGCGATTTTTATTATCTTTGCTGTCGCATCTACTGTTTGAGAGGATTAATTAGAAGCCATTTAAGCATCAAGCCAAATATCGACTTGGTCATCTCTTGGCTCTCCATCAATAATCAACGGCGATGCGCTCGAAGCTGCGATAAGAACTTTTATTACCAATCTAGAATTTGATCGAAGTGAGTTTTGCTTAAATTTTAATGAATGTGCGAATTTTATCCTTTTTCTTTAAAGATTTGTTCTCATTTTGTCAGTGTCGTATAACGTTTATTTTTACTGTGCGATGTGCCTGTGTGTGTGAGGAAAACTATTTGCGCATTTATTTATGTATATTTGTGTTTCTTTGAATTGAATATATTTATTTTCACAACACTTGAACTCTGATTCATCAATTCTTGTTAAAACGGAAATATAATTTTTAAATTTAATTTCGTCATATATATTTTTGATCATTTTAAATTAACTCTCAATTAATAATTATTTATGCTGCCTTAATTTAACGGTCGAATTTAACAATATTTAGAGTCAAATCTAGAAAATCAGAAGTTAAGTTTAACTTATTGACAGAAATAAGCTAAAAGCTATACTTTTTTAATTTTAATTTTTTTTCTATTACTTTTTTTCAGCGTAGACTTTAGCGAAAATATTTGGAATGCATAGAAATAATTCAAAAGTGTATCGAAGAATGCCCCATAATTTCGTTCGGATCCCTATGGAAAGCAAAGCATTCTGTCCTTACAGAGACTGAAACAGCTAAATCATACGTTTAAATTATAACTTTAAGTATTATGATTTCGAGATAATTTTTCACACGTTATTTATATGTTCCTTAAGAAAAATGAATAGCTAATCAGTCGAAAATTTTTAGATGATATTTTGACTAGACAGATCTAGAAAGCCAGGAATCTGAATGGAATTAAGGGTATTTTTCGATATTTTACACATTTTTCTTAAACTTTAAAATAATTTGGGTTAAAACTAACTTAAGTATGCCCAATTATATAAAAATATTGGAGGCAAAATGTCAAAATTGTGTTTCATCAAAACTTCTAGTAGGCCGAATGAACGGCCCAGTGGGCACATTATTATGAAATCCCATGAACGTCTTTGGGACGTTCCTAGTACGTCTTATGCCAGTCCAAGTAACGTCTCTAAGACGTCTAACGTCCTAAAGATGACCTAAAGATGTCTTGAAGACATGGACATTCTCGGGACGTCTTTCGTACTGACATTACACGTCTTAAGAGCATCCCTAGGTCGCCCAAAAGACATGTTATAAAAGACGTCTTAGGGATCTCCCAAAGACGTCTCTAGGTCGTCTTTAATTTTTTTGCCCATTGGGGGAAAGGATACTCTACTCTTACTTTACATAATATATAAATATGTAAAATATGTAATACGAGTATATAAAGCATCCTCATAGTATTCACGTAGTATCCCTTCTGTATTATGCAACAAAAACTAAAAAAAAGATCAACTATTGAATGGATGAAATTCAGATTCTACGTTAAAATTCCCATTAGATGGTCATACAGTAATCGCAATAGTTTTTTTTATAATGGTAAAAAGTTTAAAAAAATATATAAGACGGGATACTGCAACGCTACTTTTTCAATCTAAAATAAAATTGAGTGGACTCTGTAAATAGCGCACTATGGACACTAATAAAATAAATGAGGTTAAAAGAAATGGGTAACTCAAGATAACATTTAAAGAAATAATTTATACATATAACACAACTGAAATTCTTAGGCGCCAGTCCTTGCATGGGCCAGAGGTAAATCCCCTTAACTGAGCTGTGAGAAAAGATAAAGGTAGCCGGAAACTGCGTTCCGAAGGGATAGGTAAACTCACTGAACGATTAGACGTTTTAGGACGAAAGATAAAAGGAAACCTCACTAACTTCAGTCACAAAGATATACCCCCTTTTTCAAACGAACAATAGGCCAAAATAATAAAAGACAAATGGAATAAGATAACGAAAAATGAGCAAAGGTGAACCGAGAAAAAACTAATTAGGGTCGATAAAACTAACTAGCTCTGTCTAACAATAAAACATGGTAGGGGATGGGGGGAAGTTACGTAATTACAAAGCTCACATGATTAATTAAAATATTTGACAAGCATTTATTCCATATTTGAGAAAAGTTTAACATGAGATATACCACAGAGGGAAAAGAAAACAATAAAAACAACAATTACGTAAAGTCTCAGAAGAGATGTAGCATATTAATTATCTTTGAAGGGCCAAATGCAAGAAATACCCGATAACAGGACATGATCCAGTGTAACGACATTTCTGAGATAACACAGTATTAAAAACGGTATATAGAAATCACTAAAAGAAAGGATAAAATTAGCTCGCATGAAAACTCTATTTTAACGGATAGATTAATGAAAGGTTCGTGATCAGCAATTATAAAATAGCGCAGTGGACACAAAATTTGGCACATGACGGACATTTTTTTATTTGCGGTAAGCTTGCCTAAACCTTGCAATGCAAGTTTCCGAAACTTGCATGGCAAGATTTAGGCAAGCTTGCTGCAAACTCTTGTGCTGTCTGGGTAGAAATAATTTAAACGGTAATGTAGGTCTGAAAACATCCTAAGGGAATCGGTGATTTCAGAGAAGTCGGTGATTTCGGAGGATTATTAAGAAACAAAAATCACTAAAAGATTTGGAGTAATTTTAGAAGAGTAAGTAAGTTCAAGAGAATCGGTACCCAGTGGGCACAAAGTTTGACGACGTCTTTACGACATCGTTATGACATCTTTACGACAACTTTACGACATCCTATGTCCATGTCGTTAAGGTGTCTTTACGATATCGTAAATAAGTCGTATGATCTGACGATGTCTTTACGATATCGCAAAGACACCGAAACGACATGGACATAGGATGTCGTAAAGTTGGCGTGAAGATGTCGTAACGATGCCGTAACCACGACGCCAAATTTTGTGCTCACTGGATATTTTCTAGCGAATCGGTAATCTTATGGGGATCGGTATTCACAAGAAAATCGACTATTTAAAGAGAATCACAAACAGGCTCAACATTTCGGGTGAGACATAAAATTGAAAGGAAGCGGTAATTTCAAGGGAGTCAAAGATTTCAGAGAATCATTGACAACAAGAAAAATCACTAAAAGACAAGGGGTAATTTTAAGAGAGTAGGTAAATTAAAGAGAATCGGAATTTTTTTTGTAAATCGATAAATGTATGGGAATCAGTAATTTCGGAAACATTGACAATTTCATGAGAATCACCAACATGATAAATAGAATTTCAGGGCAGTTACAAAATTCACCGTGGCATCATCACTGATTCGAAAACGAATACAAATAATTTGAGGCATTTTGGCACACCAGATTATTAAAAATTTTTTAAAGGGTTTTTATACCTAACAACAAAATTCCCTAGCTCTACGACTTTCTTGTTGAAGTTCGAACTCTGCAAAGGCGTCTGCTGACCCTCCAGTTATTAACTGTGCAAAAGATTTCACTTGTGTCTGGCTTTTACAGTCAGCCACCTACTGGGAACCTGATGGTACTATGTCAGGGATGTACCTCAACTAGCGCGCGCCTCTCTAAGGATCGACGTGGATAAACGAAGGATCCATTTGGATAGAAATGCTTGGATTTAAGAGGATAGGACTATCTCATATTTCACAAAAAGATAAAATTGGATTCACTTGGATAGGAAAATAGGTATTCAAAAAGATAGACGAAATGGTTAAATGTCTAAAAAATAGAAAAGGATAGAGGTGTATAACTGGAGGATTTATTAAGACAGAAAGACTGGGGTTCAAGAATATGGGCTATCTTATATTTCATAAAAGATGGGAATGGATTCTCTTGTATGGCAAAATAGGCATTAAAAAAGATAGACGAAATTTTTTATTGCCCAACGGATAGAAAAGGATAGAGGTTGATAATTGGAGGATAGAAAGAAGATAGGGCTATCTTATATTTCTGAAAAGATAGAAAAAGATTCATTGCGATAAGAAGATAGGGATTGAAAAAGAAAGATCAAATTTAAGATTGCTCAACAAATAGAAAAGGATAGAGGTGGATAAGCTGTGATTTATTTAGATAGAAAGGCTGGGCTTCACGAAGATATGGCTATCTTATATTTCAGAAAGGATAGAAATGGATTTACTTGGATAGAAAAATAGGAATTAAAAAAGTTATAGGAAATCTTAGATTGCCTAAAGGATAGAAAGAATGGGATTCAAGAAGATAAGGCTATCTTTGATTTTGGAAAAGATAGAAAAAGATTAAATGAGACAAAAAGATAGGGATTGAAAAAGAAAGACAAGATTTTGTATTGCCTAACGGATAGAAAAACATAGGCGTGGATAAGCAAAAGATTCATTTGGAAAGAGACACTAAAATGGGTATTGGAAGTGGAAAGAAAAGGATACATGTGGATAAGTGGCGGATAGACATGGATAGGAAGATTAGGATTCAAAAGAATAGAGGTCATTGTAGATTGGAAGAAAGATAGAAAATGATCAAAGGGATAGACGTGGGATCAATATGGACACATCGGTTCTTTCTATTTCAATCTTAAAGATAGAAAATGATTCAAACGGATAAAGACTCTATCCATTTACTTCCTGCAGTGAATGCCGAATTTTATACTCTCTGTGTGAATACAGAGGCATTTTATTTCAGATAATAATTGACATAAACTTGAATTTCTGAGTTGCAGAAAATCTGCAACGTCACAACTCCCCTCCCAGTGGGCACAAAGTTTGCCGACGTCTTCACGAAATCGTTACGACATCTTTACGACAACTTTACGACATCCTATGTCCATGTCATTAAGGTGTCTTTACGATATCGTAAATAAGTCGTATGATCTGACGCGGATAGATTGAATTCTTGTCATTCTAGTTTTCCAAGATTATGGGTCCTGAGTTTCAATTTTAGATTCGTCATTGGATTGTTTCTTAAGCGAATTTATGGGTTGAGGGTCTCTGTTAAAGTTTAAAAATGCTAGGGGGACTTGAGCAAGGTATGGTGGGCTGTATTGTATGCGAATCAGAATTCAGAAAGGTATTGGCCCCAAGTACCATAGTCCTTATCAATTTACGAGATGATCACGGTTTTCAGGATTCTGTTAACTCTTTCCATGGGTTTCGCTTGAGGGTGATATGGAAGGGAGGTAGTTTGAGTGATGTTGAATTCCTGGGCTAGTTGATGGAGCATTTTGTTTACGAATTCGGTCCCATTATCAGTGAAAAGTACTTGAGGTGCTCCCCAGCGGTTAATGATATTTTCCCGGAAGGCAGCCTGTTTTTTATTACCCGTAGTTACGCGTAGATGTACTATTGCTACCCATTTTGTAAATAAATCTTGTATAACTAAAATATATTGGAATCCTAATTTATTTCTGGGTAGGGGTCCCATGACATCTGCAGCCACGACTATCCACGGTTCTTCTACTACGCGATGTCCACTTAGGCCGGCAACTACTTGTTGTTTTACTTTGCACATCTGATAGTTTTGTATGTCCCTAAAATAACCAGGCCAGCAATATTTAGCGGTAACGCCCGTATAAATGTTTTGTGTACCTAGGTGACCAGATTGCGGTTGGTCGTGAGCTTCGAATATCACAGATTTCTTTTTATTGTCATTGGGTACTAGTTTTTATTCGTCAAGATCTTCAACAAAGTCAGCAACAAGATGGTTGGGTCAGTAGGTATATAATTTCTCATTGGAAATATTCCAACGCGGAAATCTTTCGAGAAAATTGGATACGGCAAGGAATCGTCAGGAATACAAGGAAGGAGTATGATCTCTAATTAATAATATTGCTTCGGGAGTTTGGGGCTCAAACATGCGGGATAGTGCATTGGGAACAAGATAGGAGTAGCCTTTTCGGTATATTATCTCAAAGTCATATTCTAGGAGGGATAATGATCATCGTGCCAAATTACCAATAGAGTTCTTTTAGTTTGTGTAACCACCGTAGTCTACTGTGACCTTGGATCACGGTGAATTTATAAGCTTCTAGTTATGGTATATATTTTTGAATGGATCACATGATCGCGAGGCATTCTTTTTCTGTCGTATATTTTTGTTCGGCCTCTGTTAGTGTTCGACTAGCATACGAGATTACGCATTCTTGGCCATCAACGTTTTGCGTGAGCACAGCTGTTAACCCGGTATTGCTTGCGTCCTTTTGCAATATAAACGGGATCTCAAAATTAAGACAAGTTAAGACTGGTGCTTCGGATAAGCAGCGTTTGAGTTTTCTCAAAAGCCGATTGCTGATCTTCTCCTCAAATCCAACACTGCTTTTTCTTAAGCAACATTGATAGGGGCTTGCTAAGGTCGCGTAATTCTTAATAAATCTACGGTACCAACTTGACATTCCGAGAAATCTACGCAGAATTTTTACATTTTTAGGGGCGGGATATTCTAAAAGGGGATCTATTTTATCGGGATCGGTTTGTAAGTCATTTCCATTCACCAGGAAACCTAAATAGTGCACTTGGAGGCAGCAAAATTCACTCTTGTCTAGATTAATTTGTAAAGTGGCATCCTTTATTTTATTTAGGACTTTAGAGAGCCATTGGAGGTGTTCTTTAAAGATTTTGTAACTATTAAAACATCATCTAAATAAACAAAGGCATGAGGTTTCATCTCAAGACCTATTAATTGATCCAATAAGCGTTGGAAAGTCGCGGGGGTATTTGTGAGACCGAAAGGCATTCTCTTACAATGAAATAGTGCACGTTCCGGTACAGTAAATGCTGTCTTGTCGCTACTATCTTTGTCCAGTAGTGACGTTGTTTTATAGGTGGATGGTTCTCTTCATCTATGATATGCTTAGTTAAATTTGTCAACCCTGGTTTTGCAGATGATTCGGGTAATTCTTGTTTCAGAAATTCTTTGAGTTTAATATGTTCCTCGACGGTAGGTTCTCCAAGGGCACAGCAAGTTTCAAAAGATTCTGTTTGGAATTCGAAAGAATAGATTTTATTTGGATCATTTTTAAAGTCCATTTTCTGTTCTCGAAAGCTTTGATTTGTTTTCCTAGAATACCAATGGTCAAATACATCAAAGGTTCCCAGTGGGCACAAAATTTGGCGACGTGTTTACGACATCGTTACGACATCTTCACGACAACTTTACGACATCCTATGTCCATGTCGTTTCGGTGTCTTTGCGATATCGTAGAGACATCGTCAGATGATACGACTTATTTACGATATCGTAAATACACCTTAACGACATAAACATAGGATGTCGTAAAGTTGTCATAAATATGTCGTAATTATGTCGTAAAGACGTCTGTAAACTTTGTGTTCACTGGGTTGAAGACTAGAAAGGGGTAAAGGTTGATAAGGGAGCTCGGAAAGATTGTAAGGCGGGATAGGGATGGAAGGACAAAGTTCATTACGAGGGAGCTCTTTGGGGTTCCCCGGGAGGTACAAATTAGGGATAATTTCTTGGAAGTGGGAGTAATAGGGTTTTCAAAGGGGTTAAGAGATGGTAACAATAGAATCCGAAGGGATGATATTTAAAAACTAGAAAATTATTCTATTTTTTAAATTTATACTAACGGAAATCAACTGATTTTGTGCTTTCAAGTCTTTTAAGAAAGGGTTATTCGGGTGGATTGAAGGCAGTTGAGGATTTTTACTTTCGATTCTAACAGGGACTTTAGAGGCTAATTGCTTTATAATTTCTTCATAAGAGATATGTTCACCCTACGACATACCTACGGCTTTAATTTCCCAGACATTTCGAACAGTCGGATTTATAGGATTCTTTTCTTCCACTTACACTTACAGCGGCTCACGCTATAGAAATCATAACCAAGCAATCTTACCGCAAACATTTCATATCTTTGCTTGCACTCAGTTTCCATAAAATAGATTTTTTCGTATTAATCACTTTTGAGATACTTTGCACTATTCCTCATTAAACTTTCACTGCATAAGACATTATCACATTAAAAATAATAAAATATCTGGATTGCCATACATTTTACAGAATAGGACCGAAACTTTTGAATTCGCGGGAACTGTCAAGGCGGCCATGCATGTGCACTATGTATTTCCGAATTTGAATGAAAAGGTCTACTTCTGAATAGAGTTAGGGTGGCGACCCATGATGACAGAATTGCCTTGCGTTTTGCGTCAAATCACTAGACTTTCAGCCAATCAAAGTGTTTCTCTGAATAACTAGGAGAATATGATTGGTTAAAATGTCAAGTGATTTGACGCATAATGCAAAACGCAACACTAATCTACAATCATGGGACACCACTCCAAGGGTACCTTTTCACGGAGACCTTTTTCGAATTAATCGTAGAATTAATACTTTTAATAGGAAATAAGTGATCCAAAATCCAAATCAAAACTGGTTGAAAACATTTTCGAATACAAAACTTTTCATTCAAAATTACATACTTTCTATTTTGAATGTTTCTGTACAATGATTTGATTTTAAAGGTCTACATTGTTTACAATATATAAAAAAATGTTGTAAACGGTAAAAATGAAGATGAATTTATTTTTTAATTTTAGACAATTATGTCTAATCTATGTTTACGGTGAATTATAATCTTTTTACTGCTATTTAAATTTATATTTGGATAATTTGAGAAGGTTTTAATTTCAAATATTCAATTCTGTTTTCAATTTCATCTCCTCCCGATCGGAATTGTCTTAGCTCTGAATTTTTAAAAATTTCGGATGAAAACTTTACATTTTGAAAGCCTGTATTAAAAAATTGCGCTAACATCACAGTAGTTTGTCGGAAAAAAGGAAAAAATCGGAAATGCCGCTGCGGAAAGATTCAGAAAAGTTTCAGAAAGGGTTCGCAAAGAGAATCGGAAAGGGGTATGTGAACTTTGCTTCCGTTTCTTCCGAACGTCGAGCTGTCCCCCGAATCTGTCCGATTCATTCCGAATGTCCCTTTCTCCTACTGCTTTCCGATTTCTTTCCGATCAGGGAAAAGTGTCCCTCTAGTTAGCCTCTATTTCATTATAATATTTATATATTCA
>NC_046664.1:118023870-118036583 GCF_010883055.1 Belonocnema kinseyi
ATATATTTCACATTTATTCAGAAAGAAATCGGAACGAACAAAAACAGTGGGACGCAGGAGAAAAATCGGAAAGAATCGGAATAAACCATTTGGACACTGCGTCATTTATTCGGAAAGAAATGGAAAAGGTTCAGAAAGAAGTAAATAGAGCGGGACACTTCGAAAAAGTTCGGAAAGTGATCGGGAAGCTTCGGAAAATGAAAGAGTTCGGAAAAAAACGGAAGCAAAGTTCACATAAAAATCGGAGAGGATCGGAAAGGTACTTTCTTTCCGATTCTTTCCCGATTCCTACGCTAGGGTTGCTGCAATCCGCTCTTGATATACAAGTATTGAAAGTTGATTTACCATAAGTATTGAATGTTGTTTTCCATGCAAATATTGTCATTTTTGTGTTGAAAACTCAACTATTTGGTAAAAAAAATAATGTCTTTGGTGCAAAAACTTGATCGCTTCTTAAAAATTTGTTTGTGTCGAAAATTTATTTATTTAACATAAAATATAACTATTCTATTTTTGTTTACAAATATATCGTTTACTGTTGAAAATGCATGCATTTCCATAAATAAGTTTATAAATACATTTAGATTTATCATTTTACTTAAAAATTCACATATTTAACTGAAATTACAATTATTCTACTTTTTGTGGAAATTTTATATTTTACAGAGAAATTGAATCTTTGTGGTTGAAAATGCATCTATTTGGTTGAAAACATATGTTTCTAACTCAGTGGGCACAAAATTTAGCGACGTGTTTACGACATCGTTACAACATCTTCACGACAATTTTACGACATCCTATGTCCATGTCGTTTCGGTGTCTTTGCGATATCGTAGAGAATCGTCAGATCATACGACTTATTTACGTTATCGTAAAGAGACCTTAACCACATGGACAAAGGATGTCGTAAAGTTGTCGTAAAGATATCGTAAGGATGTCGTAAGGATGTCGTAAAGACGTCGCCAAACTTTGTGCCCACTGGGAACTGAAAAATAATTTATTCTGATTTATTATACCTATTGATTAACAATTGATCTTTTTTTAGATAAAAATTTATGTACTTTGTTGAAAATTCGTTTCATTTTTTGTGAAAAATTGTCTTAACTTAAATTTTATTTGTAAATTCGAGTTTTTGAAAAGTAATCTCTTCCAGTTGAGAATACAACTAAATCGTTGAAAATGAATGTGTTTTGTTGCAAATTCGTATTTTTTGGTAGTAAATGGATCTTCTTTTGGCTAAAAAAATTTTTTTTGTTGAATATATTCATCTTCTTATTTGAAAATTCAACTATTTGGTTAAATGCTGAACTCTTATTAAAATAAATTGGGCTTTGTGAAGATTTGTCTTTTTGGCTTAAAAATATATAAAATTGGTACTTAGTTAAAAGTAATACTATTCAGTGGAAAATTTAACTGTAATTGGTAGAAAATTAACTTTTTTATCAAAAGGTTATAACTTTCTGGTTGAAAATTCAACCATTTTGAAGATAATTATCCTTCGTGGCTTCATAGTTTTAACAATTCTTTTGAAAGAATATGTATTTTGAAGCACATTCGTATTTTTTTGTTTGGAAGTTAATCTTGTTTGCAACAAAATTTAACTATTCCATTTTTGGTTGAAAATTTATCTTTTTTTAATATAGAAACTTACACTATTCATTAAAAAATGTGTCTTTGTTTTAATAAACAAATCGTCTTGCTTAACGTATATCATCTTTTTGGTTGAATATGCAACTATTTTGTTGAATGTGGTTCTGTTTTGTTGAAAATTCATGTTTTGAGCTTCATCCGCTTAGTTGATAATAATTAATCTCTTTGGTTAAAAATGTAACTATCTTGTTTGAAACAAAATAGTGTATCAATCCTGAGCAACAGCAAATTCATTGTGAAGCAAGTAGTCATATTTAAAACAAAGATTCAAGAAAAAAAAGAGAAAAATGAGCAATGTCTATGATTTTCAGTATTTTTTGTCGTAGAATCTGAGAAGAGAGGATAAATTACGAAAAGTGTCAATAGAAATTGATCGGATTAACCGATTTTTTTCCATCTTTCTTTAAACGTCTTGTCGTTATCTAAATGCACCTAATGCGGAATATTGAAATTAAATTTATATATATAGCGGTCAATGATAATTCAGTTTTGAGCTTTTAAAAATTCACTCAGAATATTTTCCCGTCGTCGAAAGGGGTTCCATGTTTGTGAGATATGCGCTTGCTGTCTGATTTTTCGAAAAAAGTCGCGTAGAAGCTAAAAAAAAGAGAGTAAAGTGATTAACAAAAATATGCGAATGGAGACCAAAGTGACTGACAGCTGTTTGGCGCTGATCAATCAACGTTACTTGATCGTACTGCCAAGCATGTATACTGTCGGTAAAGCTGCTCCTTTTGGCGGAAATTTTTAATTAGAATAAAAATGCGATTTGTGTTCTTTATATTGTGATTGTTTCTTGACATGTCTTACTTGGCTTCGGAAAAGGGAAACTGTGAAAAGTGATAAAAGGAGGCCGCCGTGAACTCGCTGATAATAATTGATAATAATTTTTCAAGTTAAAAAATATATTAATATATATCTATTAATATATCTCGCTTTAGGCAACACTAATATTAATCGCATACATTTCTTATTGAAAATAACAATATTTTCAGATTTTTTATAAAAACTTAAAAACGTTCGTCGTTTCAATATGGACATATATAAAAGAAATTATTGTACACAGCAGACGTCGAATTTAGTAACAAATTTTTACAGGGAAAGTTTGCATCAAATAAGCAAATAACTACATTACCAGAGTTTACTATTTACAAACTATTTTCAATGTCCTTATTCGCATAGATTTCCCAGTGGGCACAAAATTTGGCGACGCTTTTACAACATCTTTACGACAACTTTACGACATCCTATGTCCTTGTCGTTTCGGTGTCTTTGCGATACCGTAAAGACATCGTCAGATCATAGACTTATTTAGGATATCGTAAAGACACCTTAGCGACAAGGACATAGGATGTCGTAAAGTTGTCGTAAAGATATCGTAGCAATATCGTAAAGATATCGTAACGATGTCGTAAAGACGTCGCTAAACTTTGTGCCCACTGGGTTATTATTCTTATGTATCGAGATGGTGCACTCGGAGAGATGCAATCCAAAAAATAAATTGTTGTACTATTACCACTATTATTTAATTAATAAAATAAAATAATTTAATTCATTTAATTATATATATATATAAATTAATTAATTTACTTAAATAATTCAATTAATTAATTATTCTACACAGCAGACGTCGAACTTAGTAACCCCTTCCACAGAAAAAATGTTTAACAAATTAGCAAATCACTACTTCACCGGCGTTTATTTTTTACAAACTATTTTCTTCACCCGATTTAGCAAAGTTTCATTATTCTTAGATATCGAGGCAGTGCACTCGGAGAAATGGGTCACAATTTTTTAATTACAAAGAGTTGTGTATCAACCCAATGAGCACAAAATTTAGCGACTTCTTTACGACATCGTTACGACATCTTTACAACAACTTTAAGACATCCCATGTCCATTTCGTTAAGGTGTCTTTACGATATCGTAAATAAGTGTTATCACCTGACGATGTCTTTACGATATCGTAAAGACACCGAAACGTCATGGACATAGGATGTCGTAAAGTTGTCGTAAAGATGTCATAACGATGTCGTAAAGACATCGCCAAATTTTGTGCCCACTGGGAAGAATGGGCTTGTGCGTGGAAACTTCTTTTGGCGAAGTCTAAATACATAAAAAATTTAAGTTTTCTGAAAATTCCATTTTTAGATTGCTCCACAAAAACGTATATATTTTTTACTTAAACAAAAAGGCAAGCCAGACCTCACAGGCCCGCTGTTCATTGCATCATTAACTTTGAATCGCGGGAGGGAAAGAGTATGCATATCACTCATTTTTGCGTGAAAAAAAAAAACAGTTTTAATGAATAGATTTCAGTTGTACAGCTATTTTTTTTTTTTATTTTGAAGGATTTATATATATATTTGCTTGTTTGTTTCTAAAATACATCTACTGCTTGCAAATGCAAGCATAATTTTTCGCGTAAACTCTTTCAAATGTGCGCTCAATTTAGCAATGCGTGATATTGTCCCAGTGGGCACAAAATTTGGCGACGTGTTTACGATATCGTTACGACATCTCCACGACAATTTTACTATATCCTATGTACATGTCGTTTCGGTGTCTTTGCGATATCGTAAAGACATCGTCAGATCATGCGACTTATTTACGATATCGTAAAGAAACCTTAACGACATGGACACAGGATGTCGTAAATTTGTGGTAACGATGTCGTAACGATGTCGTAAAGACGTCGCCAAACTTTGTGCCCACTGGGGTGATGCTGTAGTAATTCTGCTGTCACAGTTGTTGTAATAGTTGCATTGCTGGAATTTAGAAGGAACAAAAGTACAGGTTATAAACATTTTTATAATGTAAGAAAAGCAGGCGTGGACACTCTTGGTCAAATATACTATTCCTATATGGTTCTATGTAAAAAGAATCAGTGGCGTCACGCAATGTTTTTTAATTTAAAAAACGTTTCTTCACTCGCAGCTTTTGCGATTCATCGTGATTTTACTGGAAACAGCGGGCAACCAGTTGGCTCCACAAGAAAACATATCTTGGTAAATTTATCGGATCAACTCGTGTATCAGCTCGTGTATCGGCAGAACATGGATTTGGTTCTTAATAACAACGCATAAACAGAATCATGACAGATCTCAACAGTTGAAACGAGTGCACCACCAGCAAAGAAATGCAGAAAACGATGTGCGTTTTGTCCGCCATCAAAAGATCGAAAAGTTAAGAAAGCCTGTTTGGCATCCCTAAAAAATGTGTGCAACAAATATTTGGTTAACACGATGAAGTGTCGAAACTTTGCAAAGCTGCCAACGTTGGAGGAATCGGATAGCGAATGATTCGGAATGTTCCCAGTCCTTCTTTCTATATTATCTTTTCTTTCATCTGTTTCCTTATTTGCGGTTTGAAATTTTTTTTGAAATTTAAAATAATTTATTATAATTATAAATAATTATAAATTCAAATATAATGTGATCATAAAATGTAACTATGAATAAAAATGATCAAACTTCTTAGGTTTTTCTATACATTTACTGGAAAGAGGAATTCGAATTTCAATGGGCCTCAGAGGCCTGGCTTGCCTTTTAACGTCACGATTTTAGCTTGCTATCATGAGGGTTAAATTAAATTATTCAATTAATAAAGTATTCTACACAGAAGGCGTCGAATTTAGTAACCATTTTCGCAGAAAAAATTTCAAAAAATTTGCAAATAACTACATTAGCAGCGCTTTCTTTTTACAAACTATTTTCTACGCCCTGATTCGCAAAGATTCATTATTCTTAGATATCGAGACAGTGCACTCGGAGAGATTCAATGCAAAAAATAATTGTTGTATTCATACTACTATTATTTAGTTAATTTAATTAAATAATTCAATTAATAAAATATTCTACACAGCAGACGTCGAATTTAGTAACCATTTTCGCAGGAATTTTTCAAAAAATTGGCATATAACTACATTACGGCGCTTACTTTTTACACACTATTTTCTACGCGCTGATTCGCAAAGATTCATTATCCATAGATATCGAGACAGTACACTCGGAGATATCAGATATCGAGTTTCAAGTTTTGAAAAGGAAATAGAAAGTAATCAACCATTTTATCTGGTTCAGTTTGGCGACGTCTTTACGATATCGTTACGACATCTTTACGACATCCTATGCCCATGTCGTTAAGGTGTCTTTATGATATCGTAAATAAGTCGTATGATCTGACGATGTCTTTACGATATCGCAAAGACACCGAAACTACGTGGACATAGGATGTCGTAAAGTCGTCGTGAAGATGTCGTAACGATGTTGTAGACACGTCGCCAAATTTTGTGCCCACTGGGTACACAATAAAAATTTGTTCTTAAAGATGTAACTTTTTTTGTTGACTAGCGTGAGGTAATAACATTGGGTCGATGGAATGACAGTGTTGAACTACTAGTCGTGATATGGTACTTAGTTTTTTTTTATCAAAAAACAAGCTTTCGCTTGGTGAAACCAAGCCTCATCAAGGATGTGGAAAATAATTTTTAAAGACAAGATGTGTTCGTTAAAAATGTTAGAGAGAGATGTTCTATGTGATCATGTGTGTTATTCTACTTGCATTTGTCCTTATAATGCTAAATTAAGATAAGGATTATTGGAGTTTGGTTACATAACTGTTATTTATAAAGGAGAGGTTCAGAAAGACTTTTAAAAAAATATATAATTGTTTTGGTAATTAAATAAGATAAAAGAAGTGCGATACTTCCTCCTAGACATGCAATGCATTTTAGTGTTAAAAATAAATAAAATTGTGGGCAGCATTCCTCATCACCAAGACTACATGTCCAGGAGTGAGGTAATATTCGTTGTTAAGTGGAGAGACGTATATTCTATGTTCGCTAGAGCCACCTATATCGCAATTGGCAAATTAAAGAAATAGCGGGAAAATTTGTTTTTATAACATAGATAATATAAATATTTTAAACGTTGTTAGTCGATAGAATTAAACTACGGCATATATCGCTGAAGAAGTCTGTGTCCGAACTTTTGTTGACAGAGTTTTGATGTTTCACAATTTGGAACATTTCTTTGAAAGTGCCTTTTTTATAATTATTTTTGGTGCGCAAAATTTTAGCTTTAGAAAAGTCAAATTGGTGGTTTAAAGTGTGTGAGTGTGAAACCATAGCAGTACCTATAGAATCTTTTTTACAGTCGTTCTTATGTTCTCTAATTCTATCTTTAAAATGTCGTTCAGTTTGGCCAACGTATACAGATCTGCACTCATATGGTATTCTGTAAATAGTATGAGGGTTTTTCTCTATTGGGGTTATATCTTTGTTTTTTGTGAAACAATGAAAAGGATCTTTATCATATTTGAAGTTAATTAGAGTATTGAAATCGATAAAAGTTCTTTTGTAGAAATTCGTGAGTTCATTGATAAAAGGTAGTGCGATAAGTTGATTAAGATCGATATTTAGGGATCTGTTTTGCGTTTTAATATGTGTGTTTTGGTTTTTAGCCTGTAAATAATTTAGTCTTTTATTGATATATTTTTTAGTAAAGTTGCTTGGGTAGCCGTGGTAAAGACGTCGCCAAACTTTGTGCCCACTGGGTTAGTTTTTATATTTATTAAAACGAGTTCTTCAGGAATATTTATACATAAGGATTTGGCATCTAGAGAAACAATTTTGAAATTTACAGGGATTTGAATATTTTTAATTTTTTCGATGAGATCCCAACTATTTTTAATATTTGATGTTGTTTTTCCAAATACTAATTGAATGAATTTTCCAAAATATTTCGAAATATTATAGATAGGTCATCCGATGAAGGAAGTGACAGGTCTAAGTGGTATGTTTTCTTTATGGATTTTTGGCAGTTCGTAAAATTTTGAAGCAATACCATTGTAGCTTTTAAGGAATTTAGCTGTATCTGAATTTATAAAACCGAGTTTTAAATGTTTTGAGATGTGTTTATTAAGTTCCCTTTTGTATTTTTTGTGTCGGATCTTTAGTTAATTTAGTGTATGTTTTAGTGTCTAGTAATAAGGTTTCAAATTTTTTAGTATGATCTGTTTTCTTTACGATGACGGCAGTATTACCTTTATCAGATCTCGTGACAAATATGTCAGTGTTTTGTTATGAAAATTCATTTGTTTTAGTTCCAAGAATTTCAAGTTCAGGTTTAATATTGTTATTGTAATTTTTGCTGAGGTATTTTTGTAAGTTACTAAAGATTTTAGATCTAAGTTCGGTTCTTTTTTCGTTAGGAATTAAATCAATTTTGTTGTCTATGCATGCAAGAGTTTCTTCAATGATAGATCCTGTGTTTCTATGAGAAATGCAAAATTTTTCTCCTAGGCTTAAAAAATGACCTACATCTTTAGGAATTTCTGTTTCAATGAGATTAATGAGCCATTTTTTGTTTGATTGCTTTTTGGAGTTAATGTCATAATATTTTTGTAGAGCCATTTAAATTTCGTTATCGATTTTTCTATTAAGACTTTCTCATAATTGTTAGTTATATTGTTTTGACAATCAAAAAATCGTTTAATTAGTAGTTCTTTATCTTCAATATTTAGCAGTTTCATTTCTATTTTTTGTATCTCGCTTTTGACTTTTCTGATGCAAAAATTTGTATTCGTGATCTCTAATTTCAAAATTCTGATTTTAAAATCTAGGCAGTTTTTGTTGAAATGACTTTTACATTTCGGATTATCGAACTCAATATTAGGTTTTAAATTAATGATATGTGCGGGAATGTATCCTTGTGAACCTCAGTGGGCAAAAAAATTAAGGACGTCCTAGAGACGTTTTTGGGAGATCCCTAAGACGTCTTTTATAACATGTCTTTTGGACGACCTAGGGATGCTCTTAAAACGTCTAATGTCAGTACGAAAGACGTCCCGAGAATGTCCATGTCTTTAAGACGTCTTTAGGTCATCTTTAGAACGTTGAACGTCTTAGAGACGTTAATTGGACTGACATAAGACGTACTAGGAACGTCCCAAAGACGTTCTTGGGACTTTCATAATTATGTGCCCACTGGGACGACATCTTAGTAGAAGTCTTTCTGAACCTCACCTTTATAAATAACAGTTATGCAACCAAACTTCAATAATGCTTATCTTAATATTGTATTATAACGACAAATGCAAGTAGAATAACATACATAATCACATAGAACAACTTTTCCTAACATTTTTAACGAACACATCTTATCTTTAAAAATTCTTTTCCACGAGGTAACTAGTTTACTTCCATATGTATCCCTGATGAGGCTTGGTGTCAGCAAGCGAAAGCTTGTTTTTTAATAAAAAACTAAGTACCATATCACGACTAGTAATTCAACACTGTCATTCCTTCGACCCAATATTACACAATAAAAATGTTGAAAATAAAAAATTGACCTCTTGCAATTAAAAAAAACAATATCGCTTTCAACTCATTAAAAACTTTACAAATATAAAATTTACCGCCAATTTCACCAAAATTAGAATGATATCATTTCAAGGTTGATAAAAATGTTACAAATACAATACTTCACATTTTTCCACACATTAAGAATGTAAACCTAAAAAAGTTCCTCTTGCAATTGGAAAAAAATTAAATACCAAATTAATTATATTTTTTTCAATTTTGGTCGTTTCAAATTAATAAATTTCAATTGTTACTTATGTTACAATAACAATTGTAACGTTAAAAGCTTAAATTTTGCACTTTGAAATGTTTACAATTCAAGGCTTTTTATTTCAAACGATTCAGTTTCAAATTGTTTACTTTTAAATATTTGATGCATAATTGCTCATTCAAAAATTTTATTAATTAAACATTGTCGATCTGAATGGGTAAAAAATGTAATATTTTCGACTGAAACAATATTTGAATAGGATTTTAAATAAAATAAAATCGTTTAATCAATGAATATATTAATTTTAAGTTATTTTCACATTAAAATTAGTTTATAAAGTTTGAATCAGACATTTCGATTTGCTTAATTATTAAGGATTTCGTATTGAAAAAGTTAAATTTTCAAAGTAAAAATCTGTAAATTGTTTAAATTGAAAACTATTCAGCATCATATTGTAAAATAATACACTTTTCAATTTTTAAAAATCGAAATACAGTTTAGTTTTAAAAACCATTAATTAATTGATATAGTTTTATTATTAAATTCTTTCAATAAAAAATTTAGGTTTAGAAATTACAACATAAATCGAAAAATTGTAAACTAAAAGATTTTTGAATTAAGTGTTGTAAATTAAATGATGTAGTAATTAAAACAGTTAACAACTAAACTTAGCATAAAAAAAGTTGAAATCTAATTTATTTTTAATTGAATTCTATTATGTGATATGATATTTGTGATATTCCAAATGATTTGATAAATGGTTCTTCTAAAAACTTGTGAAATTCCTTGTGAACAAATAAATTCACAATCATATTCATTTCTCGGCTTGCTTCGGTCTCGAAAAATTCCCGGTCATTTCTCCGTTTTCGGTCCAGCGTCTACCCCACAAATGATAAGTTAAAAAAGCTCCGGATATAGATTATTCGGGAGATAAAATTCAGTAAATGATATCTAGTGTTATTTGACGAAAAATGTTGTTGTAGGATTATTTCCTTCATAACTTAGACACTAGAAAAGTCGTGGTACCTAACAAAAAATTTAATTACGTTCTGCGTCTGCTCTGAGAGAAATTAAATTATTTGAAATTTAAAATTGGGTTGAAAATTCAGAATTTAGCAGGTTCACATTGCCATATATATTATTGTATTTTAATTACTTTAAATAATGAATAATTAATAAATATTTTTTTCGTCTTAATTTTAAAGTGAAATGTTCAACATTTTTGTCTGATATAATTGCACATTTTTCAGGAGGTTCGAATAGAATTTCTTCCTGAATACAATTTACTGAGAATATGAATAAATATGCTCCAAATTTTAAGCAACTTTTAAAATAGTAAAAAACAATTTATAACAAACAATGAGGATGCTCATTTTTCTCGTAGGCTCAAGTAGGTTAGAGTTCAATATATTAAAGGCAGTTTTCGTTAAGAGTTGGATTTTTTAGTGGTAATTATAACTTTTCTAAAAGCTTGTACCATTAGGAAATTTCTTGTCCTTCTATAAAGTTACTTTCATAAATTAAGAAATACTATTTGATTTTATATACAAAAATTATACTGTTCCTGTACAGTTATATATTTATAAGGACCAAAAAGAATCATTTATATGGGGCAGATATTTTTGAAAATATTCTTTTTCGGACCATGCTTTATTTATTACTATTTTTTTATCACTTTTAATAAACTTAGTTAACTAATATTTAACCATTTACAAATGGATAACAGAAGGTTTTTTTAAAAGTATTATGTAATACGATCAGAATTGCTTTAAACAATATGATATTTAATACTTAAATGGCTCATTATTAAGGAAAATTATACCTTGGGAAAATATATAGATACCTGGCAACAACCTAGAATTGTCAGGGAATTTTTTATACAGAATTTGAGTCGACGCCCTGAGATAATTCTAAGAATAATATTTTTTAATATTTGTATTGATATCTTTCAACATATAAAATATCTACAGAATATACCGATTAATAGTATAAATTTCGGCGATTCTTTCTCAAATGAGCTAATAACTTTACTTTTACATTTTATAAAAAAAACTGAAACTCCAGAACTGACGCTTTATACAGAAAAATATATTTTTTTAATTATTCTGTCTGTCTGTTAGTCTGTATATTTTTAGTTCGTTAGCACGATAACTTTCGAAAGAGTTTACAGTTTGGCTTGGGCTTTCGTATACTTTTGAGTGTTCTAAACTAAAGGTAAAGTTCTTTAGCCAACCATTTTGGATAAAAATTCAAAAAGCAAGTGCATTTTATACATTTTTGGAGGCAACTGTTTTTCAAGATTCAAACATTCTTTGTAAGGATATTTATAGTATTAAAAAATACGAACAATTTATCCTAATGATGATTCAGAACTTCAAGCCCATGCAAAATACGGAAAAAGATGAGTAGATAGAAACTGTGCATTTGAAAAAGATCTACAGATTTGTTATTTATCACTTTTTAATAGGGTGCGTAGATTTTATTCTAATAGGGAAAAACATAATAAAGGGTAAAAGAAAAAAATGCGCCTGCTGCGTGGACAAATTCTCATCAAAACTTTCGTCTGTTGATTTCATGTTTCTCTCGTGTGTGGGGTTTCAAAAAAATTATTTTTTTATGCATAAAAAAATGACAAATCAGAAACTACACTTTTTCATTCAACAATAAATTTCACAGCATTTTAAAGGGGGGTGATAAATAGTTAATTAAGTTTGAAGCACCTGAAATTTTTGCCCCAGCACTATAAGTTTCTCACAAGTAGTGATACGTTTCTCTCGTTTAGTATATAAGGACCGAAAGAATCATGAGTTTTCATAGTCACTATTCGACTTTTTCTAACCGAACCTCGATTATCCTCAAATTCGTACACTTTATTTGAATTATGGATATGCGATTAAAGAAATACTAATATCAAAAGTCTTTCCGTGTAAAAGTGGAAAAACTGTTTTATCATAAATTTGTAAATTACACGGAGATATCATAGAGTCATCGTAAAGACACCATGAAGACATCCTATGTGATTTTCGTTCAAAGTTTAAGTTGAATGCGCATAGGAGTTCCACTGTCATTTATGAAATATGAAATACCACAACCCTAAAATCGGTAAAGTGGTCTTTTTTAGGACAATGATGAGTCCCTTACTAGGATTACCTGAAAAACTATAATATACAGGATACATTACGATTTGAATTAGGAAATTCTGCTAAATTACAAAAATCAAATTTCTTTAATGAAGTACTTTTGAGGACTGCGCGCGCACGCCGGCGAATTTCAGTTTGCGCATCTCATCCTAGTCGCACAACGACTTTTCGTCAGTGTTGCTCGTTGCTGCTAGGCCGCACAGTCGCCATTAGTGAACATCACTGTTTTTATCAAATGTCCACGTTTTGAGACCACCTGAATCCGAAAAACGGGTTTTTACGAATGTGTCTGTCTGTCCGTACGTGGATGGTTTTTTTTGTTAGCACAATAACTTTCGAAAGAATTGAC
>NC_046664.1:118036683-118047574 GCF_010883055.1 Belonocnema kinseyi
GCTGATTCACATAATCGCAAACCGATTCTGTTTTTACTTTCTGAATCTGCAAATGACATATACGCAATTCACAGAGTCGACTTTTCAATGGATTCTTTTTTCTTGGGAAGACCGCCCGTGGTTTCATTCATAAAATAGCGGCCCGAAATTCCGCTCACCATGGGTACACTGATAGTGGCGGTTTGCTCCATCCCAGGCGCATAAAATGCATCATATTTTCAATTAATTAGAATATGTGGTTAAAAGATGACATCAAAAAATTTATAATTGTGGGAGAAAAGTTGTCATTTGTAAATGTATGGACTAAATATCAAGCTTTCATTCCAAAATGAATCCGATTTTTCTGCTTGTCCAAATGTGTTCGGTTTTTATTCTCACAGCTCATTTTTTTAGTGTTTTAAGAATTTTTTCAGTCACTCAATAAGACTTTTTAAGTAATAACTGTCTGTTAATAAAGTCTCTCAATATACAGGGTGATTTTTTTAACTTGAAACTTTCAAATATCTCGAAAAATAGCCACTCTATGAAAAAATGTTATGAATCAAAATTTAATCACTCTAAGGAGTACATACACTGGTTTTAAAATCGGTTCCCCCACATAAAAGTGCGTTTAATTTGTCTAAAATATTTTTCTCATTCCGCGATAGATGGCGCTGTAATCGACGCAATTCAATTTTTCTTCATTTTATTGTTACTGAGAATGCACGCTTGCACGCTTACGATTCTGCAATACTCGAAATTAGTCTTAAAATAAACTACTACTTTTAGTGTTACCCATGAGCAACGCCGCGGACGTAGCAGTTTTCCGTTCTCTTCGGGAAGTTTGATTAACGTGACTCCCCTTGTCTCTCACAATTCGTGGTGCTTGATTAACGTGAGTCCCCTCGCCTTTCACGATTCGAAGTATTCAGGGAATCATCTTTTAATTAAAGTAAGTGCTCAAAATGATGACCTTCGGCTTCAATACACTTATTAATCCGTAATTCAAATGAATTTACACAACGGAAAAGTGTATCTTCTTGAATTTTAGCACATGCACCTGTAATTCGGTCAATCATATTCTCACGTGATGTTGGTTTTTCTCTGTACACTTTGTCTTTCAGATAGCCCCACAAAAAGAAATCTGGGGAAGTAAGATCTGGCGATCTTGCAGGCCAATTTATCGGACCGCCTCTACCAATCCAGCGACCATTGAAATCACGATCAAGAACTTCTCGTGCTACAGCTGAATAGTGTGTCGGACAACCATCATTTTGAAACCACATTTTCTGCCCTATTTCTAAGCTCAAGTCTTCAAGCAATATTGGCAGTTCATTTTCCAAAATGTCTTGACATTTTTGACCATTTAAGCTGCCTTCGATAACATGGAGACTGATCAGTTTGTTGCCAATTATTCCAGACTATACGTTGACAGTCCATGGACGCTGATGTTCGACTTCACGAAGCCACTGCGGATTCTTAATACTTCATTAGTGCATGTTCTGTCGATTAACTATTCCAAGATTCGCAAAAGACGACTCATCAGAGAATAATGCATAACGAAAAAATTTGGGATTTTGTTGTATTTGTTCACGTGCCCACTGACAAAAAGCTACCCGATTTTGGAAATCAACGCCATGAAGTTCTTGATGTAAAGAGACATGATACGTATGAAATTTATAACGTTTCAAAATTCTCCAAACACTGCTCTGAGACATTCCGAAATCACGAGCAATTTCTCGTGTAATGACGTGAGGATCACTGGCCACTGCAGCTAATACAGCAATTTCATTATTTTCTCCAGTGACTGTTGTTGTACGGGTATTTTTCTTAGGTTGAACACTTCCATTGGAAGTAAATTTTATAATAGTACGATAAAATGAAGCATGTGGCACAATTCTAGTTGGAAAACGCTGAGCGTAGAAACTGACAACATAATCAAGATATTTTCCAGCTTCCCGGTAACAAACGTTGAATTCAGAAAAATTAATAATTTTTATTCCTATGAATACGTGATTTTTCCTCCGTCTAAAATCCCCCCAACGAAAGCATTTATTTACTCAGTAGGCACAAAATTTGGCGATGTGTTTACAACTTCGTTACGACATCTTCACGACAACTTTACGACATCCTATGTCCATGTCGTTTCTGTGTCTTTGCGATATCGTAAATACATTGTCAGATCATACGACTTATTTACGATATCGTAAAGGCGCCTTAACGGCATTGACATAGGATGTCGTAAAGTTGTCGTAAAGATGTCTTAACGATGTCGTAAAGACGTCGCCAAACTTTGTGCCCACTGGGTAACCTATTTTTCATTATTAAATATTTGTATAACTTATAAAATAGAAAAATATCCAAAATTTATATTTAGTTATATTTTAATTATTTGTTTAAACGTCTTAAAAAATTCAACAAAGAAATCTATTCAAATGTGTGAATTTAAATAATGTTAACTCTAGAGAGGCAGAGTTGAATTGGTGAGAATTAAAATGTCAAAATTTACATTCCGTATGAAGGAATTAAAACAACTTTCTACACATATTTTGTGAACTAATTAGAAGGAATTAAATAAAATCAACATATGACCACTTCTGAGTAATAAAAAATATCTTTGTGAGGTGCGTTACCGGTACAATTTAGAAGGAATTAAATATATTGAAAACACGTTCTCTTTGGGAGAATAGAAAACTATGTGGCGGTCGCTATGGAAATAGAAGTGAATAAGTTTAGGAGGAATCTTATTCTTATTGTGACATTTTAAACAGATGAAAAAATCGCGCATTGAAAATCGTCAAGATCATACGACTTATTTACGATATCGTAAAGACACCTTAACGACAAGGACATAGGATGTCGTAAAGTTGTCGTAAAGATGTCGTAGAAATGTCGTAAAGGAGTCGCTAAACTTTGCGCCCACTGAGAAATCTTCACTTTTACGCTGAATTCTGAAAATATTAATTTTTCTCTATTCTATGCTTATTATCAGGTTTTCCATACACCAGAACCATTTCAATTTTTCTCATACGGTTAGATACTCCATTGTAAAGTAGTATTAGGAATAATCTTTGATCTAACTAAAATGAGTTTTGGCTTAAATATGTTTTTTCTAACCTACAACAACGCCAGAGCTAAAATTTAGAAATATTCAGGAAACACTGTTAATGTTAACGTGTTACTTAGTATCTACTTCTCAAGAACGGACATACGTTAGACATGTTTTTCAAAATAATAATAACCAAAGAGATACGAAGCTCTATTGCCCTGATTTTTAACAGACTTCAAAAAGAAAGAGGTTCTACTTATGTTCGTCGCGATGTATTTTTTTATGTACGAGTTTTTATGGCATTGGTTCAACGAATATGTAGCGATTTGAAAAATTCTTTTTTTCCGTGGTCAGTCATATCACAATGAAAATGGTGTATTTTTTATTGTAAATGCATTGCAGAATCGTAAGCGCCATCTATCGCGAAACGAGCAAAATGTTTTAGACAAATCATATGCATGTTTATCCAAAGAATCCGAATATGCAATAAAAAATAGTGGTTCCCATTTAATATTTCGAACTTGTCCCCACCCCCAGGGGGCGGTGTGGGGGAACCGATTTTGACATCAGTGTATGCAGGGGCGCATACTTCCTCCGCCACCGGGGTAGCGACGAGCTCTTTTCTTATAAAAAACAGCGCTTTTTCTTCACTTTTACTTAAAATCATGAATTGTTTTGTATTATTTTTAGTAAAATCTACATTTTCCAGTCCATCTCACTCAAACATACACCCAAACCACCCAAGCTCTTGGGTACCCACCTGAATTTACTGTACCATATCAGTTGTGTAAATCAAAGTTTCTAACTAAAGGAGAACATTTTAATTTTATATGAGTTCTCAATTTTAGTTTTATTTTATATTTCAATATTAGAAAATAATGCTGTTATTAACATTTTGCTACTGCACAATATGTTAGTTTAAGAAGTTTGTAAACTGTTGGTACCGGTAAAAAATAGTAACCGGTTCCGATAATAAGATTTTTGGCAAAGTTTTAAATGATTTACACTCTAGAATTATCTATTTAAAATATAATCTAAAAGATTTTAGGACAATTAAAAACTTTTGCAGGAAAACTGAATTATTTGAAACGATATTTCAACGGGTTTTTAGTTGATGTTAAAATAATTTAAAATTTAAAAAATTTCCTAAAAATTGTAAGCAAACGTGCATTTTTTAGTATTTTGAAAAAAATGTAAAAACTTTTTAATAATTTTTTAAGGATACGAAAATTTACTTAAGATTTCTCTGAAAATTTCTAAAAATGTAAAAAAAGATCTCGAAGGAATTCGAATCAGTTAAAAAATAATGTCTGAATTTTAGAAGTTTTGAAGAGATAAGCAATATTTTAAAACTTGAATAGTTTTCCAAAAATGTATCAAATATTTTAAAATTTCTTAAAAACATCTCAAAGTCTTACATATCTTTTAAGGGCATGTGATACTTAGAAAATTGTCGATTTTACCAGTTTTAGTTTCCCCCGGCTTTTTTCTATAATAATAAATATTTTGTCTTAAAAATTTGGGAAACCATAACGAACATGCTAACGGACGTCCCCACACACTTTTTTGTGGGTTCATTCAAAAAAGTTTTAATTTAGCAAAATATGATTAATTTGCAAAGCGCTTAGGAAATAGTATCGATTTTTTCAGTGTTAGATTCGCCCGGCTTTTTTCCTAGGATAAGAAATATTTTGCCTTCAAAATCTGGGAAATGATAGCAAACATGCTAACGGACGTCCCCTCACACTTTGTTTATTTTTTTTATCAAAAAAATTATGATATTATCAACAACGTGCTTGTATATTTCGAGGTTAGGTGTGTTACAATTCACCCGAGCGTTACTTCCAAACTACACAATATTTTTGGCCGAAAACTTAGGACTTACAAATAAACATAGTAACTAATCTCCCGGAACTAACCTTGTTTGAAGGCAATCAAAAAAGTTTATTTCATAAATAATTTTCAGATTATCGGAAAGTAAGAGATGAAAAACGACGTAACCTCAAAATAATGCATATGCATACAACTTTTATTTAGCACAATAATTTTTTTGTTATTATCCCTCAAAAAAGAGTCCGGGGACGTCCGTTAAGATATTTTATAGCATCTCCGAACTCAGTTTTTGAAAATCTTCATTTTTGTGGAAAAAAGCCGGGGAAACTGTAAGTATCACATGCCCTTAAACTCACTCTAATTTCCCAGTGGGCACAAAGTTTGGTGACGTCTTTTCGACGTCTTTACGATATCGCAAAGACACCGAAACGATATGGACATAGGATGTCGTAAGGTTGTCGTGAAGATGTCATAACGATGTCCTAAACACGTCGCCAAATTTTGTGCCCACTGGGTTTTCCTAATATTTTGTAAATCCTATGAAAAAAGTACTTCAAAATTTTCTAGATTCTGTTTCGACGTATGCAAAATATTTAAAAATCTTTTCAAATTTTCTCCAGAATCTCGGGAAAATTATGTTCACATAAATGAAAAAAAAACTTTTTAACAAATCTCAAAACATACTTTGCGCTCGAATTTAACCCAGTGGGCACAAAATTTGGCGACGTCTTTACGACATCTTCAAGACAACTTTACGAGATCCTATGTCCATGTCGTTTCGGTGTCTGTGCGATACCGTAAAGACATCGTCAGATCATACGACGTATTTACGATATCGTAAAGACATCTTAACGACATGGACATAGGATGTCGTAAAGTTGTCGTTAAGATGTCGTAAAGATGTCGTAAAGCCGTCGCCAAACTTTGTGCCCACTGGGAAGTGTTCAAAAACTTTGAACAAATAAACAGTTATTCGAAATTTTTATTTTGTATTAAAAGTGATACTCATTGGGAGAAATATAATCATATTTCAAGAAAGCCTTTTTAAGGAATCGCCATTTTATTTTTATTCCATTCGTTTGGGGAATTTCATTTCTTGGAAACTCTTCGCCAATTCTGTGAAGTAGAGGTGACAAGGATCGAAGATTCTTCTCCGCCCAACCAATATCATTTTACAAAATAATGCGCTTTGAAAACAAATGCACCCTTTGACTTCCAATGTTGCCAAGGAAAGATGGTTTTTAAATTCTCCTTTTCGGGATTCTTCAGTCGTCTCATTTTTTGAAATGCGTAAAATCTTTTAAAATATTTTTCAATTTTCTTTACGAATTATTATTTCCACATGATAAATAAACATTATATTAGTATTATATTATTGAAAACTTTCCCTGAAATGTTAAGACAAAAATTTAACAAATCATTTTCAATTTCCCGGGAACCTTGACAAAATATTGGTATTATCTTGAAATCCTTTTAAGTATTCTCTTCAAATTAATTAAGAAAAATGAAAGAATCATTGTTTTTCAAAATCTTAAAAATTTATATTTTATTTGAAATATTTCGAAATATCAACAAAGAAAAAACTGAAAACAGCCGCACAGAATGAGTCAAGTTTTACATAACAATGTATGCGAAATCTTGGGGGATACAACTTTTAAGAATGAAAGAATATTCTTAAGATTCATACGAAAATTTGAAAAGATTTTTTAACATTTTAAAAAATTTCTAAAGATTGAAAAAAAATTAATTCATAAAATTTTTAATCTAAAAGATGAATTTCTAACCTCAAAAATTAATTTTCGACCAAAAAACAAAAAGTTTGGAAAAAGTATATTTATATTAATCATAATTGTTGAATACTAAAGTTTTAAAACAAAATTTAGATTTTTAAAGATTCCGAATAGCAAGTTTAGAAACTTTCTAAGAATTTTGAGTATTTTGTGTTAATTTTGAGATTCATGGGAAAAATTAAAAGGATTTTTTCTTTTCAAAAATTAATTTTTCGAGAAAATTTAAAATGATTTGAGAACTTTTTAAAAAATTTCAATAACCTACGAGAAAAAATACGAAATAATTTGTAAAATAGTTCAGTTTACAACCATTAAACAACAAATTTCCAAACAAATTTCAATTTTCAAATACAAAGTTGAATTTTTAACATATAAAATTAATTTTCCACTAAAATATATATTTTAATTTTTAACGAAATGGTTGCATTTATAACTAAAAAATATTAACCCAGTGGGCATAAAGTTTAGCGACGTCTTTACGACATCGTTGCGACATCTTTACGACAACTTTACGACATCCTATGTCCTTTTCGTTAAGGTGTCTTTACGATATCGTAAATAAGTCGCATGATCTGACGATGTCTTTACGATATCGCAAAGACACCGAAACGACAAGGCCATAGGATGTCGTACAGTTGTCGTAACGATGTCGTAAAAGCGTCGCCAAATTTTGTGCCCACTGGGTTATTTCAAAGAACAGAAATATAGTTAAATTTTCAATTATAAAAAACGAATTTAAAAAAAGGCTTAAAATTTTAATAAAAAATGTGAATGTTTAGCCTAGGAGATAAATTTTCTCATAAAACAATGAATTGAAAAAAAATACACCAAACTCTCGCTTTCAGTCACCCCGTTCTCGGCCTTCCTAGAACTGGTGGCTCCGGAAGCTTCTCAGGGGAGTAGGGGGAGAGCGGTTGCGACATTATATATGTAGGTATATATTCTAATTGGAAGCGAGTCAGGCTGACCCTCACTTTTTACGTTTCTATCCTCCCGAATTCAGTCCAAGGTCATTTGAAGGCAACCCCCGACGCTTGACTAAAAGCGAGAGTTTAGTGTATAGTCAAATTTTCAGATGCAAAAATAAATTTTGAACGTAATAGTAGTCGAAGTTTCAACACAACAGATACATCTTCAAAAAAGAAGATTTATTTTTATTTCCAAAAAACAGCGAATTTAAAGAATAGATATGTATAGGAATTTTCAATACAAAAAAAAATTCAAAACAAATCTTCCATGTTATTTATAAAAAGAATAATAAAGAACATAGTCAGTTAGCCTTTCGACTGAAATTTGATTTTATAAATTTGACCAATTTCAACACACGTTGTTTCTTTTTGTTGAGGAAAATGATAACATTTTCTCCAGAGTTTACGATTTTCGAGAAACTTAAAACAAAATGTATAATTTTAAAGATTGAGAATACATTAGAAACTTTTTAAGAATTTTGAATGACTTGAAAAGAATATTCTTAAGATTCATAAGAAAATTTGAAAAGATTTTTTGTTTCAAAAAGTTAATTTTAAGAGAAAAATTAAAAAGGTTTTTATACATTTTAGAATATTTCAATAAATTCCATTAAATTAAATAAATGTAGAAAAATGCGGAATAATTTGTAAGAATAGTTAATTGCTCCACCACAAAACAACGAGTTTTCAAAAAATAGTTAAATGTTTAATCAAAAAGATAAATTTTCAACCTCGATGATTCTACCAAAAAGTAACGAATTTGAAAAAAATAACAGGTAAGTTTGCAATAAAAAAATATGCTCGCTGCGCGGGCATATTCTCATTGCGCGCTATGCGTACACTTTAACTACATTTTTTTTAAATATCATAAATATTAAACCCTAAGGACATGTAATATTTAGAAAATTATAGATTTGACCAGTTTTGGGTTTCCCCGGCTTTTTTCCTAGAATAATATTTTGTCTTCAAAATTTAGAAAGTGATACCAAACATACTAACGGACGACCCGGCTCACTTTTTTGTAGGTTAATTAAAAAAAATATTTATATTGACCCTCAATAATAATTTTTGTAGAAATTTTTTATATAAGTTATTGGCTTTAGGGTCAGATTAATTGAAACTAATTTAGTTGTTTCAAACGTTTCGACACACAATGGTGGCCCTCATCAATGAGTTTTATTAAATCTGTGAAAATGACACAATAACCTAAAGGTACGCAGTTTTACAATTGAAAATATTATTTTTTGATTCATATCTGAGTTGTGAACTAATAAAAATTAAAAAAATTTTAGTTTTAAATTTAAATTTTGTTTAATTTCCTTTAGAACTATTGATAAATCTTGCATTAATCTTGAAACATTGTTTTATTTGAACGAAGTACAATTCATGAGAAAATAATACCAATGTAGTTGAGAAAAAATTTTTTCACCAATTTTTTATTTAATGAAAAAAATTTTTAATCGTAAAAAGTTATTTACAAATTATTTTTCAGTGACGTATATGTAATTAAATTAAATTTTTGTATTATTTTATTCCTTTTTTGTTATTTTTCAAATAATATGTTTATACGAAAAATATTATTATAAATTGTAAGAAACCTTATACAGCTTTAGATTGTTGTATAGTGGGAAAATATAATTTGAATAATTTTTACATTTAAATATATTTTCGCAGTAATAAGAATAATGTCAAGAAACATTTCATTTAAAAATGATTAGTTCAAATAATGTTTTCCTTAATTTCTCGTATATAAATTTTGCTTTGAAAAAGTTTTATGTTTCCGAAACTAGTTCACTTTTAAAAATAGAATCATTTCAACAATCACAATGTAGTGAAAACTAAATTTACCAAAGAAAGATTTTAGTTGCGTAATAATTATTGGATTTTTATTGTATTATGTTTGTATGTCTAATTAAAATTTACTGAATTTCTGTATTTTTATTTTTTTAATATTTATATAAATAAAGGTTTTTCTTGTGAAAATAAATTTTTTAAATTTAATTGATATAAAATGAAATTCCATTGGAAATTATAAAAATTGTTGTAGTTGGCAATAATTTTTAGGTATTCTTCAAAGTGCACGTTATTCTTCAAATATTCTATTGTGACATAATTTAAAAGAAAAAAAACAACAACAAATATTAATATTAGCGGCAGACAGTTTCGTTAATGAAAACCTTTTTCATTGATATTTTATTTTATTTTAATTTTAATACGAGAACTTTTTACGATTTAAAATTTTTTCATTAAATAAAAAATTGGGAAAAAAATTTTTTTCGACTATATTGGTATTGTTTTCTCTTCAATTGCACTTCGTTAAAATAAAACAATGTTTAAGATTAATACAAGATTTATCAATAGTTCTAAATGTAATGAAACAAAATTTAAATTTAAAACTAAAATTTTTTTAATTTTGATTAGTTCACAACTAAGATATTAATAAAAAAAATAATGCTTCCAATTGTAAAACTGCGTACCTTAGCTGAAAAATGATTCTAACCTCAAAATAAGGCCCATGCATAAAAGTTTTATGCAGCACAATAAATTTTTGTTCTTGTCATCCTTCAAGAAAGAGTCCGAGGACGTCCGTTATGATATTTTATAGCATCTCCGAATTCAGTTTTTAAAAATTTTCATTTCATTGACTATACGACGAAGTATCACACATGCCCTTGAATCGAAAACGGTGATTTAAACTTATAAGGAATTACAGACATAAATTGGAACTAACATTTTTTCGATTTGTTTTTAAAGCTGCACCTGCGACTTAGACGATTACATTCTTATTGTGAAACTCGCGCTGCGCGCTCGATACTTTGTGTCCAATTGAAAAACTTCATAAAGGTGTTTTGTAAATCTGATTCATATCTACTAAAAACAACGCTTTAAACTTACGGATCTCTTAAAAACAGAAATTGCATATTTTTGAAAATGATCCAATTTTTTGTCTAATTAAGAAATTTCATGAGAATAGTTTGAAAATACATATATTTTATATCTAGTAGAAATTTGGATTGATATTTCTTAACCTATACAAAAAATTGTTTTTCCTTATATTGAAAATTTTCAAAATGTTAAAAAGCATATCCAGATAACAAAATGCTTGCAAAATGATGGCGTATTCGCACGCATATGTGCGGATCAATCGGCACAATGTTATCTCACCTGATGAGACATACGAGGGTGGATTGATAAGTTTCCGGCCTGACCAAGAAAAACAACGTTTTTAAGAATTTTTTTTTTTTATTTCTCAACATAATCTCCTCCAAGGC
>NC_046664.1:118047674-118053680 GCF_010883055.1 Belonocnema kinseyi
TATTATAACCAGTACGTGGGATGTTTATACGTAAACATTCTTAATAATATATTTTCTCTATTAATAATCCAGCCGCCAGTTAATATATAATACATTGCGAAGTCTAAAATTGAATCACTTTAATTTAGATTTTCAGAAAGTTGGTCGGTAATTTTTTAAAACAATTTTTTTTTTATAACAAATACATCGTTATAAACAATTAAATCTGCACTAAAATTTACAGATTTGCAGAGAGATATCTCAGCACTTGTCTGACTAAAAATTTTTGGAAAAAGGCAAATTCATTTTCAAGGCACGTACTAGAGACAAGAAAAAGAAATTTTGAGATCGAAATAAAACTTTTTTTTATGAACAAATTAAAAAAATTGCCTTTTTTCATCAATTTATGGAATATTACACAAATAGTTGTTCAAAACAGAGTTTTTTAAAATTTGCGTATAAACAACTTTTACTTTGATCAAAATTTGTTTTTCTGCCTATGTACGTGTTTTATCTTCTGCAAATATGTCGATTTTAGTACAAATTTAATTATTCAAAACGCTATAACCTGAGAATGGTTAATTGTCCAAAAAAAGTGTAAGCGAAAAAAACCTTGCCCTGGTACAAACTTTCCAAAACATATTTTACAGTATTTTTCTTCTTCATAAATGCTGTATTTGTTTTAAGAAACTTGTTTAAACAATGAACGATGAACAAGCAGAACATTTCAATTAAAAAACCTTCGATATTTATTTTATCTTAATTGTAGTCAGACATTTAGTTTTCCTTAAAATAGTTTTAGCTGCAGTGAGGAGTTACATTTTTGAGTCTATTTAATTATAAAATAATTGTAACGTCGTTTTCATCTCTTTTTACGATGGACGAATACCTTTTTTATAATTTATCTCCAGTACATTAACAAATTTCCGTTTATCGTGCCAACGGGCAATAAACTTAAAATATAAATTTATAATTGTATATAGCAATGAGCAACGAAAACAGAATATCTTAATCGTAGTCAGACTTTTAATTATTTCATTTACCAACGGGCAATAAACTTAAAATGGACATGTATAATTATATATTGCAACGAGCAACGAACACAGAATATCTTAATCGTAGTATCGTAGTATCTTAAACTGTAAATATAAAATGATTTATGATTTTCAAAACTGAACTTTATTTCAAGTATTAAGAATTAAACAATAATTTATTTTACAGGTCAATTCTAAATCTGGTCCAAATTGAACAATTTAGATTTTAACGTTAATAATGGAACTTTTTCTATTCGAAAGCCTTAGTAGTTAAAGAAATATAAACGAATGATTGACACTATACAAACTATTTTAAATTTTTGAATAATTTCAAATGATTAAATTCATAATTAAACGCTTTTATGAAATTTCAAATTATATTTAAATGTTGTTTCAGTCTCAAATACTTCGTTTTAAACTTTTAAATTTAAAAAAATGTAATTAAGAAAAAAATTAATTTTTTAATATTTAGCAATGTATGACTATTTATTTAAAAGGATCAAGTATCAATCAAATATTTAAAACTAAACAATTTGCATCTAAATTATTTAAAATAGAAAGCTTTGAATCACCTTGAATGAACGTCACAATTTTAATTATTCTACTTTCAAAATTTTGTATCTTTAAGTTATACCCAGTGGGCACAAAGTTTATAGACGTCTTTACGAAATCGTTACGACATATTCACGACAACTTTACGACATCCTATGTCCTTGCCGTTAAGGTGTCTTTACGATATCGTACATAAGTCGTATGATCTGACGATGTCTTTACGAAATCGCAAAGACACCGAAACGACAAGAACATAGGATGTCGTAAAGTTGTCGTAAAGTTGTCGTAACGATGTAATAGCGTCGCCAAATTTTGTGCCCACTGGGTAAATTGTTGAATTTTGATATAAAAATAGCAGTTGAATAATTATTCGTTTAGAAAAATATGAAGTAAATTTAAGAGATATTTAGGAGTTTTTAAAGATTTAAACGGAATTTAAAACTTGCAAAGATTTAAAAAAATTTTAAACAAAATGTATAGATTTTCGAAGATTTCGAAATAAAATTTGGAAGCTTTTTAAGAATTTTGAAAGGTTTTAAGATAATAAACAAATTATCTTGAGATTCCTATTAAAATTTTTAATGATTTTTTTTAAAATTAATTTTAACGGAATATTTAAAAACTTTTCAAAAGATTTCCAAAATTGTACAAAAATAATGTGGGAGATTTTCAGGCAATTTTTTTTTAATTTTGCAGGATTTATTAAAAGTTTTAGGAAAAAAT
Source organism: Belonocnema kinseyi (assembly GCF_010883055.1). Classification (NCBI taxonomy): domain Eukaryota; kingdom Metazoa; phylum Arthropoda; class Insecta; order Hymenoptera; family Cynipidae; genus Belonocnema; species Belonocnema kinseyi. The sequence continues at coordinate 118,049,963 of NC_046664.1, forward strand.
TGAGTCATTTTGAAATATATTTAGAAGTTTTGTAAAAATCTAAAAAATAATTTAAAATTTGAAAAGATTCCAAAAAATGTCAAACAAAAGGTCGATTTTTGAAGATTTTGCAAGGTTTCAATATAATTAAAAATTTTTTTTTACGATTCCTGGGAAAATTAAAAGTTTAATTTTATTTAAAGAATAATAATTTGAAGAGAATATTTTAAAAGATTTTAATGGAATTTTTGATGTGTAAATAGAAATTGAACAATTATTAATTTGTAAGGAATAAAAATAAAAATAATTAAACAAAATTAAACAATATTTATTAACACTGGCAATACATTTTTAGTTGATTTCGCTAATTTGAAAAAAATTACGTCCAAAAATGAGTGCATCCACTTTTTCAAGTAGGCAACAAGCAACGAAAATGAAATTTTCTTTTTACAAAACACTTACGACAGTCTATCGAAACTCTAATCCCTACTCATCGCTTAAATATTCCCCATCTGACGATTCGACGAGATTTTCCTTATCTCCATCATTCGTCTGTTATCATGAGCTTTAAGGAAAAACTGAAAAACTCTCTCAGTTTCGCTTCGCCCCTGTTGATCAAATGGCGATACTAGAAAATAAAAAATCATAGTTATTGGACGAAACACTAAGGAAGTCAATAGATCTTAAGCAACTAACAAAAAGAGATTGTATCAAAATAATATTACTGTTGAATTTTCGAGTCGAATATATGAATTGTTCACAAAAACGTTCAGTTTTCAACAAAAATTTAATTTTCATCCGAAAAAGATTAATGTTTAACTAGATAATTGTATTTTTAACCAAAAAAGATCAAATTTCTTGAGAAAGATATGAGTTTTTAAGCCAAAAATATGAATATTTAACAAAATTGTTAAATTTTTAACTATAAAACATTTGCTACTCAAGCAAGGAAAAAAATTATATTGTATAATTTTGAACCAAGAAGTATGGCTTTTTCAAAAAATTGTTGAATTTTCAACAAAATAATTCAATTTTTAACCAAATAATAATAATATTAACTAAAAAAGATGAATTCTTAAGCAAAACTTAAATAGTAGACTTCTCAGCTTAAATTTAAAAACTTGTAACCAGAAATTATTAGTTATATTTTCTTATTGGATTCTATGAATTCAGTTTGCATAGCTGGAAAAACGAAAAAAAGAGGAATAGAGGAGTAAGGAAAAGACGTACCCAGTGGGCACAAAGTTTAGCGACGTCTTTACGACATCGTTACGACATCTTTACGACAATTTTACGACATCCTATGTCCTTGTCGTTAAGGTGTCTTTACAATATCGTAAATAAGTCGTATGATCTGACGATGTCTTTACGAAATCGCAAAGACACCGAAACGACAAGGACATAGGATGTCGTAAAGTTGTCGTAACGATGTCGTAAAAGCGTCGCCAAATTTTGTGCCCACTGGGTATTGTGAAGCTTAATTACCATCAATAAACAGGAATCTTGATAATTTAAAAAAAGAATAAGATTTTAAATAAATCAAGTTCATTATTTAAAAAAATTTAAATATAAGGTAAGTACACTGACAAAATGCTTAAAAAGTAACCCAGTGGACACAAAGTTTGGCGACGTCTTAAAGACATTGTTACGACATCTTTACGACAACTTTACGACATACTATGTCGATGTTGTTTCGGTGTCTTTGCGATATCGTAAAGACATCGTCAGATCATACGACTTATTTACGAAAACGTAAAGACACCTTAACGACATGTACATAGGATGTCGTAAAGTTGTCGTAAAGATGTCGTAACGATGTCTTAAAGACGTCGATAAACTCTGTGCCCACTGGGTACGATATCGTAAAGACACCTTAACGACAAGGACATAGGATGTCGTAAAGTTGTCGTAAATATGTCGTAACGATGACGTAAAGACATCGCTAAACCTTGTGCCCACTGGGAATTTCCTATTTGTTGGTAATTTAACCTTTATAAATTTAAAAAGTCAATAATATATTATTAATATTATTTTTTATTAATTTATTTATTTATTTGTTTTATATTTTCAGCGCAAGCAAGATATCTTTAATACCATAATTTCATATTTGTTGGAAATTTAACCTTTATAAATTTCAAAAGTCAATAATATATTATTATCAATATTTTTTAAAGATTTTTAACAACTATTGCCTTTAAAATGCTTTCACACGTGTGTTGCATTTTGCTTACATTTTGTGAAGTCATACGTGATCGCGAAATGCGAGGCATAACGCTCGTAGCTACGTGCCCATCATTCAATGATGGCGAAATGGGCACTATCTCGCACGGACAGCATGAGAATTACACAATGCGGATGACGCGTGTCGCACGATGGATATCTGGGATATCATTTTTTTCGTTTTTATCGAAATTAAAATGTCATTAGGATCATTTGCAAGTATTTTTCCCATGTACCACAAGAATTGACAACAATTTCTAAAACTCATAAGGAGTTTTTATTCAAATTTTGAAAAAGCTCTACATTTTTTGAAATTCTGTCTAATCCAAAAATGTAACTGAGATAGTTTCAATATATATTTGATATACATTTTTTTATTTTGGTTGCAAATATCTGCTGAACGAACTTTTAAACGAGGAGATTTATTTTCTAAAAAAAATAACAAACAATAAAAAAATCTGCCCGCTTTGCAGGCACATTCTTATCAGCAGACATTGGCTATGATGATTTCCGGTAGTTTTTTAGTTTAGGCAGCGTTCTGACAAATCTAAACCTAATTCTGCCTTTGTGTTTTAAAACTACAAGTATTCACAAGTATTTAAAAAAAAGAGCGGCTCAAATCAGATCAAAATCGACACTACACATGTTATCAACACTTGAATCCAGAAACGGCCACTGTGCGACGGTTCCCAAGGCCGGAGAAACCTGTTAACAATAGTTGTGGATGTATATCTCGAAAACATAGTGGTATCGACTACTTTCGTAGTTTTTCCGGAATCGCAAAATACTGCAACGCTGCTAGGAGTAGATTTCATCAAACGCGCGTGAATTTTATTCAATTTACCGAAAAAATGGCGCTCCGTAGATTAGCCCGAATCCCGCGAACTCGAATTCGAATCTGAAGGTGCACGCGCGAATACGATGGACATCAACGCTTTCGGCACTCTGCGTGAGGATGAAGGTGATTCCCTCGATGATGAACAAAAAGATAAACTTGATAACCTTCTCGGAATTGACACGGATATCTTCGAGGTAGGGCGAGGACCAGTGGGCACAAAATTTGGCGACGCTTTTATGACATCGTTACGACAACTTTACGACAACTTCACGGCATCCTATGTCCTTGTCGTTTCGGTGTCTTTGCGATATCGTAAAAACATCGTCAGATCATACGACTTATTTCCAATATCGTAAAGAAACCTTAACGACAAGGACATAATATGTCTTAAAGTTGTCGTAAAGATGTCGTTACGATGTCGTAAAGACGTTGCTAAACTTTGTGTCCACTGGTAGAGCATCCCAGCGGGCACAAAATTTGGCGACGCCTTTACGACATCGTTACGACATCTTTACGACAACTTTACGGCATCCTATGTCCATGTCGTTAAGGTGTCTTTACGATATCGTAAATAAGTCGTATGATCTGACAATGTATTTACGATATCGCAAAGACACCGAAACGACATGGACATAGGATGTGTAAAGTTGTCGTGAAGATGTCGTAACGATGTCGTAAACA
>NC_046664.1:118053780-118057820 GCF_010883055.1 Belonocnema kinseyi
CAAAATACACGTATATCAAGAGGCGCGCGAAGTATTCAAATCATGAGAATCACCAGCATTGAAATTTGGAAATATTAAAATCCCAATCTCTTAATTTTATTTCAAAGCAGATAAAGATATAAATAGAACCGCCGAAGTGTTCCGACTGGCAATCGTGCACCATCGAGCTTTCAAATTCAGAAGAGGAGAAATGGGTTACGCGCGCAACCCAGTCATTTACGTATTAATATTAATGACAGGTTGACTATTCGTTAATAAAAATAGTTCAAATTTTAAATAAAACAATTAGTTTTTTGCCAAAAAAATAAATTTGGAAGAAATTACATAAATTAAAAAAAACGGTTAAAATTGTATTCAACAAAATAGTTAAATTTTTAAAGAAAAAGTTAAATTTTTATCCAAAAGGCTGAACTGTATACAAAAAAAAGAATTTTTAATATAATACATGTATTTTTTACAAAGGAAATTTATTTTCCACCAAGACTAATTTTGTATACAAAAAATCAATATTTAATCATCATCAAATTTTCGACAAAAAAGATTAATTTTCTACCAAGAAAGACGAGTATTCAATAAAATACAAAAATTTTCAACTAAAAAAGATCAATTTTCAATGAAACACAGAATAGTTAAATTTTATAGTTTAAAAAATTGATTTTTAACCCAAAACAAAAAGAATTTTCTACAAAATAATTGAATTTTCAGAAAACAATTTTTTCCAACTATATTTATAAATCATCCACCAAAAAAACTAAATTTTTAACAAAGTAGTTCCACCTTCAACCAGGAAATATGAAAAAAAATCGTTCAAATTCTTTGAAGTCGATTGAAACTATTGAAATGAAATGAAAATTTCTTGGAATGTTTTAAAATCTCCTAAAATATTTTAAATCCTTTAAAATCTCTTGAAATTTTTCAAAGCTCTTGAAAATTCCTTGAAATTTTAAAAATACTCTGAAATATTTCAAATCCTTCAGAATCTCATACTAAATTAGTACAATCAATTGAAAATTTTTTGAAATCTATTAAAATATTCGAAAATATATCAAATCCTTTAAAACCTCATATAAAATTACTGTAATGAATTGAAAATTCGTTGGAATCTTTTCAAATTCTTTCAAATCCTTCAAAATCTTTTGAAATCTCTTGACATTTTTCAAAGCTCTTGAAAATATCTTGAAATTTTAAAAATACCCTGAATATTTCAAATTCTTTAAAATCTCATATTAAATTTCTGTAATCAATTGAAAATTCATTGGAACCTTTTAAGATTCTCTCAATTTTTTCAAATCCTTCGAAATATGTTGAAATACCTAGAACTTTTTTTCAAGATTTCTAAAGTGCCTTGGAATTTTTAAAAATGATCCTTCTAAATTTTTTTTAGTTCTTTGAAATTTTTAAAAATAATAAAAACTAAATTGAAAATTCCTTGACACCTTTTAAAACATCCTCAAATATTTTTTTTGTTTTTCATCAATTATTTTTTTCACGAACTCAAGCGAATTATGAAAAAAATTTGAGGATGTTTTAAAATATGTCAAGGAATTTTCAATTTATTTTGATAATTTAAAGGAATTTCAAAGAATTAAAAAAATTCAAAAGTACTTTAGAAATCTTTAAAAAAAAGTTCTAGGTATTTCAGAAGATTTTGAAGGATTTGAAAAATTGGAGAGAATTTTAAAAGATTCCAAAGAATTTTCAATTGACTAAAGAAATTTAATAAGAGATTTTAAAGTATTTGAAATATTTCAGGGTATTTTTTTAATTTCAAGATATTTTCAAGAGCTTTAAAAAATTTCAAGAGATTTCAAATGATTTTGAGGGAATTGATAAATTTGAGAGAATTTTAAAAGATTCCAAGGGAATTTTCAATTGATTACAATAATTTAATATGAGATTTCAAAGGATTTGATATATTTTAGAATATTTTAATAGTTTTCAAGAAATTTTCAATTCCCGGTAATAAGCGTTGAATAGAGAAAAATTAATATTTTCATATTTCAGCGTAAAAGTGAAGATTATTCTATTATTTCAAATGCGCGATTTTTCCATCTGTCTAAAATGTCATTATAAGAATAGGATATCTCAGAAACTTATTTATTTCTATTTCCATAGCGGTCGCCGCAGAGTTTCCTATTCCCCAAAATAGAACTTGTTTTCAATGTATTTAATTCCTTGTAATTATAACACAGATAACCTCACAGAGATGTATTCTATTCCCCAAAAGTGTTCATATTTTAAGATTATTTAATTCCTTCTAATAAGTTCACCTAATATGTGTAAAAAATTCTTTGAATTCCTTCACGTGGAATATAAGCTTTGAAATTTTAACTTTAATAAAATCAAATCCGCCTGTCTAGAGTTACAATTATTTTAATTCACACATTTAAATATATTTCTTTGATGCATTTTTTAAGACGTTTAAATAAATTATCAAAACGTAAATAAATATAAATTTTAATATTTTTCAAAATTATAAGTTACAGAAATATTTGATAATAAAAAATAGGTTAAATAAATGCGTTCGTTAAATTTTACTAAGTCGTTTGAGAGGAATAGGATTTTAACATTTTCTGTTCCTGTTGGGGGATTTTTAGACGGAGGAAAAATCGCGTATGGATAGGAATATAAATTCTTAATTTTTCTGAAGTCAACGCTTATTACCGGGTTGATTATAATAATTTAGTATAGGATTCTAAAGGATTTGAAATATTTAACGGTATTTATAAAATTTCAAGGAGTTTTCAAGAGCTTTAAAAAATTTCAAGATATTTCAAAAGATTTTAAAAGATTTTAAATATTTGAGAATGTTTTAAAAGATGCCAAGGAATTTTCAACTTAGTTTTATAATTGAAAGGAATTTAAAAGAATTCAAAAAACTTTAGCAGGGTTATTTAAAAAAAATTCCAAAGTACTTTAGAAAACTTTAAAAGATGTCAAGGTGCATTTTCGGCTTATAGACGAACTGACAGTGGTAATCATGCACTTTCTGTTTTGCGGCTGTCAAACGGTAGGTATGGTGAGGGTAAATTTGTAGCTCGTTCCGGCAGCACTGTGGAGCAGCTTTGCTGCAGTTGGAGGGAGAGGACGAGAGACCTATAGAATCTGCCAGCCGTCTACTCGCCTCAGCTGAGCGAAACTGCTACATTGATTGAAACGAGATACACTCCAATCCTATCACAGGTCTATGTGTGTGTAAATATAGTAGGAGACGATGTAAATGACTGGGTTGCGCGCGCAACACATTTCTCTTCTTCTGAATTTGAAAACTAGAAGGTGCACGATTGCCGGTCGGAACACTTCGGCGGTTCTATTTATATCTCTGCTTTGAAATTAAATCAGGAGATTGGGATTTTAATATTTCCAGATTTAGATGCTGGCGATTCTCATGATTTGAATACGAGGGGTCGACCACTCGGATTTTTCGTGTACGAGGAATATGTTCCCTAAAGAATATTCGGGAATATTGAGAATATATCGGAATATTTGGGAATACAAAGAATATGAGACAATATTTCAGAATATATTTAAATTATGTATATTAAATTACACACACATTTATATATATATATATATATATATATATATACACTGTTAAAAATAATATTAAATTTAATATAGCCATGTGTATGAAAATTAATACATCAAGCATATGAAATCGCCATTAAAAACGCTTATATTAAATTTCATATACATTTATGTTAATCACTTACAAAAAAAATCATATAATTTCATTTTTCACAAATTTAAAATAAGTTTAGCGGTAATTTTCAATTCTAAATAATAAAACATGATACCATCTTCCTGTTAACCCTTAATCTTAAAATCCTTAAACAATAAGAAAATCTTTAAGAAAAGTCCTTTATTAACAGCAAGAGAACCATTTAGTATTCGAGGACGAGGAATAATATACGAGGGTGGATTGATAAGTTTCCGGCCTTCGCAATGTATTATATATTAACTGGCGGCTGGATTATTAATAGAGAAAATATATTATTAAGAATGTTTACGTATAAACATCCCACGTACTGGTTATAATA
>NC_046664.1:118057920-118059428 GCF_010883055.1 Belonocnema kinseyi
GCCTTGGAGGAGATTATGTTGAGAAATAAAAAAAAAAATTCTTAAAAACGTTGTTTTTCTTGGTCAGGCCGGAAACTTATCAATCCACCCTCGTATACATAGTACGGTATGTTATGATAGCCAGACAAAAATGTAAAATCAGGCTGCAGTCATGCATTATTTTCAGCTTGAAATTATTACCACGAGAATAGGCAATCTACACCTTTTCCTTCTTCATGTCCTTGGACGGGTGCTGAACATTTGGAATATTGTAAGTCCTTGGATGTGCTTCCACTGATATATCCAAAAGGTAAAACTCTTCCAATTAGAAATGATTTTTTATCGCCTGTTAAAAAAAACACCTGTCATCATCGTACGTGGTTTCTTCCCTCATTATTGACTCCATTTTCGGATATAGAGTATTTAAAGGATCCTTGGACGACAGGAGCCTTTATACTCGTTGTAATCGTTCACTGCTCAGTTTTGTGCCATCTTTATTGAAGAGATAACACAATGTAGTTTTTTTATAATAACTAGGACCTGAAGACCATCCAAGACTTTCAGGTATACAGGGTGATTTTTTTAACTTGAAACTTTTGATTCAAAACATTTTTTCATAGAGTGCCTATTTTTCGAGATATTTGAAAGTTTCAAGTTAAAAAAATTACCCTGTATACTATCCGGAGAAAAATCAACTTGCTCAAAAGTTTTAACTCCTAGAGCACCACTAGATACTATGCATAGATCTTCACACATATCTTGACACTCAATTTCTGTTACATTGCTATCTACCTGTTCTTCGAATTGTTCATCATTACGAATGTCTGCTAATACTGGTAAGCGTCCTTCCCCTTTGTCCACATCAGGCTCAAATAAAAAAGACTCGAGGTAGAATGTAGGTTCAGGAATCTCTGGAAATGTCATTCCGACACTTTTAGAACGAGAAAGGGCAAAGGACTTTGCTTCAGAAATTACTTTTTCAACATATTCACTGTTTCGTAAAAGAAACATTTTAGATTCTTCAGATTTAGCCTTCGATGACCGATGACTAAACGAAAAGGACAAGGTGGAAGTCATGGATCTTCATCAGCGAAAGAATTGTTCACAACTTTGGCTGCTGTACAATTAAGGCAGAAAAAGAAAATCCTCTTTTGCTGCGCAGAGTGCATTAATGACTTGAATGAGTGCATGGCCATTTATTTCAATGCACATGTAAGTGTTAGTCGTCAGAAAAATGTCTTGAAGTAAATAGTCATTATCTTTAAGAGTAATTCGGAATATAAGGGAATACTATGTTGGAATACGAGGAAATATTAGAGAATGTAAAGAATATCCAGAATATTTGGGAATATTTGGGAATATTAAGAATATCAGGGAATATTGAAAGAATATATGGGAATATTTAGTGAGTGTACGGGGAATATCGGAGTGGTCGACCCCCCGTTTGAATGCTTCGCGCGCCTTTTTATATGCGTATATTTTGAGGTTACGTTATTTCAAGTATAAAATATTAATGATATAAATATTAA
>NC_046664.1:118059528-118063259 GCF_010883055.1 Belonocnema kinseyi
GATAATATTATAATTATGTTATATTATAATACTCTTATTTATATCTTGATCCGCATTTGAAAGAAATTAAAGAAATTGGCGATTTTGGAATTCATCTCGTTTAGATAAAAACTCAATTATTTGATTGTAAAATTAATTATTTTGTTGAAAATGTAACTATTTTGTAAAAAAGTCCTGTTTTCTATCAAAAGTTCAACTACTTTGTTAAAATTTGTATTTTTTTTTTATTTGAAGGTTCATCTCTTGCGTTGAAAATACATTTTTGAAACTGACAATTAAACTATACCATTTTTGGTTAAAAAATCATGCATTTTGTTAAAAATTCGTCTTTCTTTGTAGAAATTAAATTGTTTTATCGAAAATCTATACTTTTTGATTAAAAATTACATTTTTCGATTGAATTATCAACAGTAAATATTTTTTGCTGCAAAGTCGTTTTGTTGTACATGCAACTGTATTTTTAAAAATTAAAATCATAATTTTTGGGTGGAAAATTCGATTATTCACTTAAAGTTGAACTACTTAGTAAAAAAATTAATTTGTTCTTATTAAGGTTTCATAATTATAGTTGAAAATTCAACTATTTGCCTTTAAATTAGGTAAAAAATGCAGCTTTTTTGTAGATATTACTCTTTTTGACTTTAAGATTAAATAGTTTCGTTTAAAGTTCATATATTTTGTTGGAAATTGACCTTGCTTGGTAGAAATTAAATCTTTTTGGTTGAAAATGTATCATTTTTGGTCAAAAATGCAATTGTTTGGTTGAGATATCAACTGTACATCTTCTTGGGTTTAAAAGTCGATTATTTCACTTAGAGTTGAACTACGTAGTAAAAAAAAATAAGTTTTTTTTTCAACAAGGTTGTTTAATTATGGTTGAAAATTTTACTATTTGGTTGAAAGTTTAACTCTTTGCTTGAGAACTCATATTTTTCGCTTAAGAATTTCAACTTTTTGTAGATAATTCGTCTTTTTGTCTTTAAAATTAAATAATTTTGTTGAAAATTTATGTACTTTGTTTAAAATTTGTCCTTTTTTGTAGATCATTAATTTTCTTGGTCGAAAATTCATCTTATTGGTTGGCAATTTAACAACTTTCTTGAAAATCAATTTCTCTGTTAAAAATTATCAAAAATTCATCTGATTGGTTGAAAATTTAACAACTTTGTTGAAAATTACTTTTTTCCGTTAAAAATTATTGATCTTTATCTGAAAATGTAACTATTATAGGATTGATTAAAAATTAATCGTATATATTGGTTAAGTTGGAAAATCGTTTTTTTTTATAGAACATTAATGTTCTGGGTCAAAAATTCACTTTTTCCCTTGAAAATGTAACAATTTTGTTGAAAATTCGTTTTTTTCTTGTTCAATTCAATTTTTTATCACAGTTTTTATCTGCAAATTGAACTATTCCATTTTTGGTTGAAACTTTATCCTGTACTTCGTATTAGTTAACACATGATTTTTTTTTTAAGTGAAAGAATTTTTAAATAAAATGTTTTAAATTTAATTTAAGGTATTAAAAAATGGAAAATTATTGACTTTACAAGATGATTCTGAACCCGTTCAAAATTAAAGAATTAATAGATATTAGTTTGAAAAATTATTTTCAATTGTGACTTCAAATATTATTTCAGTCTAAGAAAAATTTATTTTTAACCCATTCAATTTGAAATGTTTTAATTAAAAAAAGAAAATTTCGTTAATTATCCGCAATATTTGACAGTCCATTTAAAAAAATTCATTACAAACCTTCAATTTTTAAATTTTTAATGAGCTAAATTTCAAGTTTGAACGCTACAATTTTAATTTTAAAAAATATTCAAAATTAATAAAAAAATTCAAATGATTTCAAATAATTTGAAACACGATGTAGATTTTTGCAGATTAAAAAAAAAATTAAGCTTTTTGAGAATTGTAAAATATTTAAAAAGAATAACAAATATTGTTGTGATTGCTAAGAAAATTGAAAATGATGTTTTATTTTGAAAAATTAATTTTAAGTGAGTATTTGAAAAGATTTTAAAAATTAAAAAAAAAAGAATCAGGACGATTTTAAGGCAATTTTTTTATTTTGCAGTTTTTTAATTTTAGGGAAAAAGTCTAATGAACAAAATATATCAATTTTCAACACGAAAGCTTACTTTTGAACAAAATTAATTAATTTTCTATCAAATAATTGGCGTTTTAACTAATACAATGTACAGGATAAAGTTTCAACCAAAAATGAAATAGTTCAATTTCCAGATAAAAATGATTAATTTTAAATCAATCCTAGAATAGTTACATTTTCAGATAAAAACAAAAATAATTTTTAATTGAAAAAATACATTCTCAACCAGAAAGACTAAATTTCTACCACACAAGGTCAATTCCCATCAAAATACATGAGCTATAATTATGAATCCTTAATAAGAAAAAAAGAAGAAGAAGAAAAAATTTAATTAGGGAAGGAAAAGATATATACACTGGCATACGCAGACGACAAAGTGTTGATGGCAGAGGATGAAGAAGGGATGGCAGGATTAATTACAGGATTAGAGAAATACTTAGATGGGAAAAAGCTAAATGTAAATGTAGAAAAGACAAAGATAATGAGGTTTAGAAAAGGAGGGGGAAGGAAGAAAGAATGGACAGTGAGATGGAAAGGAATAAAGTTAGAAGAAGTCAAAGAGTGTAAATATTTGGGATATATCTAGCAGACGAATGGAGATCATACAGCTCATGTAAGAGAAAGGATAAAAAAAAGCAGCAGGGGTAATGAAACAGATATGGGAAATAGGAAAACGAAGGTTAAAAAAATTGGAGAAGGAGAATGTGGTTATTTGATACGCTGGTATGGCCGGGTTTAGGTCATGGAGCAGAGATATGGGGATGGAAAGAAAGGAAAGAGATTGAGAGTTTACAAGAAAGGTATATAAGGTGGACACTAGGGGCAGACTGGTGGACGCCAGGATATATGGTGAGAGAAGAAGCGCAAAGGGATAAGTTAAGTATTAGAGCGGGTAAGAGGGCATGGAAATTTGAGACAAAGCTGAGGGAGGGAAAGGGAGGGGAGTTGACGAAAAAGTGTTTGATGGAGGTAGAAGAGAGGAGAGGAAGGGCGATCGAATTAACGAGGTGGGAAGAAGAAAGGAGGGAGTTCTTTAATGATAGAGAAATAGAAGACGGGACTGGAGTAAACTATGAAGAATTGGAAAAAAGGGAGAGGGAAAGACAATTAATAGAAAGATGGGGGGCGATTGAGGAATCAAAATACAATAAATGGTATAAGATGATAAAAAAGGGAAACGAGGTAAGGGAGGGGATGTATTAGGAAAAAGAAGAGAACAGAATGTGTAGAATATGTGAATGGGAGGAGCAAACATGGGAGCATGTATGGGAAAGATGCCAAGAAAATGTGGTTAAGATTCTAGGGGAAGATGGATTAGGAGAAGAATGGATGAAGGAGTTGAAGGGTGCTAGAGGAGCGAATGAGGGAGAGTGAAAGAATGCACGTGAAAAAGGTAAATGGTGGTATAAAAAAGTGAAAGAAAAAGGAAACGGAAGTCGCTCAGATTAGAAGCGTGAAAATTGTAAGTAATGGTAAAGTAAAAGTTAAGTAGACTAAGATGCGGGTGCGTTCTCATGCTCTCTCTCTCTCTCTCGCTTGCACTCTCGCTTTCGTTCGCTCGCTCACTCGCTTGCTAATAAGTCCTAAAGTGCGCTATCGCAGGAAATAGAAATAA
>NC_046664.1:118063359-118065401 GCF_010883055.1 Belonocnema kinseyi
ACTCTCGCTTTCGTTCGCTCGCTCACTCGCTTGCTAATAAGTCCTAAAGTGCGCTATCGCAGGAAATAGAAATAAGGAACTAGATATAAGACTTTATGTAAACAGCTGTAAATAATTGTATATATAGAAAGGATAAGATTGTAAAAAAATATAAATTTAAACGGAAAGATTGTAAGGAATGGAAGTCATGTAAACCCCTAGAGGACACATTATGAATAAGGAAGAAAAAATTTAATTTATTTAAACATTCTGATGAAATATGTTTTATGTGTTGTTGAAAATACATTTTGGAAACTGAAAATTAATCTATACCATTTCTGATTAAAAATCACGTATTTTGTTAAAAATTCGTCTTTCTTTGCAGAAATTAAATTGTTTTATGGAAAATTTATACTTTTTGATTAAAAATTAAATTTTTCGGTTGAAATGTCAACTGTAAATATTTTCTGTTTGCAAAGTTGTTTTGTTGTAAATGCCACAATATTGTTAAAAATTAAAATCATAATTTTTCGGTTGCAAATTCGATTATTCACTTAAAGTTAAGTACTTAGTAAAACAATTCATTTTTTCTTATTAAGGATTCGTAATTATAGTTGAAAATTCAACTATTTGCCTTTTGGGCGTTAAAAGTCAACAATTTGATAGAAAGTTAAACTATTTGGTTAAAAATTAAAATTTTGGTTGAAAAATCATATTTCTGGGTTAAAAATTCAGCTTTTTTGTAGATAATACTCTTTTTGACTTTAAAATTAAATAACTTCGTTGAAAGTTCATGTATTTTGTTGGAAATTGAGCTTGTTTGGTAGAATATTAATATTTTTGGTTGAAAATGTATCATTTAACAACTTTATTGAAAATTTATTTTTTCGGTTAAAATTTTTTTTTTATCTGAAAATGTACTCTGACGATGTCTTTACGATATCGCAAAGACACCGAAACAACATGGACATGGGATGTCGTAAAGATGTCGTCAAGACGTCGCCAAATTTCGTGCCCGCTGGGTAACTATTCTAGGATTGCTTTAAAATTAATCGTTTTTATCTGGAAATGGAACTATTCCATTTTTGGTTGAAACTTTAGCCTGCACATTGCATTAGTTAAAACATCAATTATTAAATAGAAAATTTATTTATTTTATTAAAAAGTAAACTTTTGGGTTGAAAATTGATATATTTTGTTAATTAGATGTTTTCCTAAAATTAAAAAAACTGCAAAGTAAGAAAATTGTCTTAAAATCTTCCTGATTCTTTTTTTTATTTTTTAAAAACTTTTCAAATACTCACTTAAAATTAATTTTTCAAAATGCAAAAATCTAGATCGTGTTTCAAATCTTTAAAAAATACATGAATTTTTAGCAAAATTATTTATTTTTAGAGTCAAAAAGACGAATTATATTTAATTTTAAAGTCAAAAAGAGTATTATCTACAAAAAAGCTGAATTTTTAACCCAATTTAAAGGACAATAGATGAGTTTTCAACTATAACTATGAATCCTTAATAAGAAAAAATTAATTTTTTTACCAAGTAGGTCAACTTTAAGTAAATAATCGAATTTTCCACCCAAAAATTATGATTTTAATTTTTAACAATACAGTTACATTTACAGCAAAACGAGTTTGCAACCAAAAAATATTTACAATTGATAATTCATCCGAAAAATGTATTTTTCAATCTATTTTTTAATCAAAAAGCATACATTTTCCAACAAACAATTTAATTTCTACAAAGAAAGACGAATTTTTAACAAAATACATTATTTTTAACCAAAAATGATATAGTTTAATTGTCAGTTTCAAAAATGTATTTTCAACGCAAGAGATGAACCTTCAAATAAAAATAATAAAAATTTTAACAAAGTAGTTGAACTTTTGATAGAAAAGAGGACTTTTTTTACAAAATAGTTGCATTTTAAACAGAATAATTAATTTTTTAACAAAATAATTGAGTTTTTATCCAAACGAGATGAATTCCAAAATCGCCAATTTCTTTAATTTCTTTCAAATGCGGATGAAGATATAAATAAGACTATTATAATATAACAT
>NC_046664.1:118065501-118082271 GCF_010883055.1 Belonocnema kinseyi
CTGCCTATTTATTTTTGTAACCATATTCAGCAGAAACCCTTGGTACAGGGACCCTCTATCCGCAACCCGAGGTCGCGTTCGGTGGCTTTGTCATAGGCCCTTGGGTTTGATTCTAGAGGAATCACACCAAAAGACCTAAGACAAAGCCACCGAACTGCTGAATATGGTTACAAAAATAAATAGGTAGTCGCAGACAATTGTCCAGGGGTGGTCCCGAAGGAATTAACCCTTAAGCGGATGTGTGAAAACCGTGCCGAAAGCTGAATGGCACCTGTGTGAGGTATCAAAACGGTGAATCTGGGATACCAGGCGACCTTTCAGAGTAAGCAGCCTTATCCTTGCATGCGGGGCTCTACAAGGATGGACGAACCCCTTTCCCTAGCATCTCGTGGGAACTACAATGACAACACCAAACATAGTTGTAGTAAGTGCGGTTCAAAATAACAGAACGCGCAGGGCTCCCGACAAATGGGTCTGCCAACAATTCCGACCAATCTAGAGCTGCGGGAGCCAATGAAAATGGATTCAGTGCGATGGATCGGCGGGATCTCGTGACCTTTGGGTGGACGGAGCGACTGAATCACGACTTGCTAGACTGCTACGATGCGAGCGTGGGCCGTGAACGGGGTTACATGGCACGGCTGCATGCTGTGTGGTGCGAGAAACACCCGGAGCTATCGCACTTTTCGCAGCAACGTCTGCGAAACCATGCTGAACTACTCCGTAAAAGGGGCTATGTAAGCGGAACGCCTATTCTACCACAGCTAGAACAAGCCGGCAACAAAGAAAGAGAGGCGACACTAAGACCAACCGCGGGCAGGCATCCAATAGAGGAAGAGCGATGTTTTACGACCCGGAGAAACATCAACACCAAGGTTTCTTTCAAGCCTAAAGGTCTGGCTGAAATGGATGACGAGCTTCGTGGACATTTTTCCGGAGAATCTGACCTCTGGCTATCAATTATTGTGTGTATAATGCAGTTGCCATAAAGATAGGCTGGGCAAGACAGTACGCGTACCGCATTCAGCGTGTGATTGACTACATCACATCTGGCAGGAATTTTACCGCCAAGGTTCAAAAGTTCGCGGGCGAACTCCGGACCAGTTATCACACACTTAACAAGTCAAAGCTGCTGACCAGCAGGCAGTATATTTTTGAGAGGATACGGATACTATCTGACGCTAAGAGAAGTCTAGAGCGGAGGGAGAGGTGGTTCAGAGAAAATCAACAGTTTCTCTCTGACCCATCTCGACTCTTCCCAGACTCTCCGGTTACCGTCGAACACCCACCCAAACCAGAGGAGGTCGAAGTATTTTGGAGAGAAGTCTACGAAGTGCAACATAGACTGGACGAATACTCAGAAAATATACGATACCTTTGCGCTGGAGAGACTTATACATACCTGGGCGTGCCACAGAGCCAAATGCAGGATGCGATATCTATGAAGCATACTTTCCGAAGCAGATACCAACGTCTCTTCCGACAGATTTGGTCTTCCAAACTGTCGGCGAGGAACAAAGTATCTGCAACGAACATGCTTGCCTTCCCGGTAGTACTCTATTCATTTGGAGTAGTTCCATGGACGAAGAACGAGCTTAGATCCCTTGATATCTGTTCCGTGACTGTACATTTCACACCGTCAAGGTGGTCGCGGAATATTGGGTCTTGAATGTCTTTACAACAGGATTATTCTGCGTACAGCACATAGAGTTTCAAATGGAAAAGACCCTCTTCTTAAAATGGTCAGGAATCACGAGGAAGTAGGCAAAGGAGCATTTCTGTACAAAGCAGCGGAGGAGGCTGCTGAAACACTCGGAATTGACTTCAGTATTAGGGGTGAGCAAAATGCATCAAATCTAATCCATCTCGAGTACTCACTCCTGAAAGCCCGGATTAAGAAAGCACAAGAGAAAAACTTTCGTGAACAGCTCCTAGATAAGAGGATGCACGGTATCTTCCACAGAAATGTGAAGGATCAGTCAACGTCTTGTGAGCTAACATTTGCTTTCCTTAAATCGCCCTGATTGAAGTCTGGTACGAAGGATTTCATTTTTGCATGCCAAGACGGTGTCATTTCCAGCTTAACATATCGTCGCCACATTTTGAGCCAAGAGATTCCCGATGATAGCTGGAGGGCGTGCCATGCACACCCCGAGCATTTAGCTCACATAATATCTAGGTGTCCAACTCACGCGGGAACGACCTACATTCAAAGGCACAATGCGGCACTAAGAGTTCTTTATTACCATCTCTGTCACTCTTACGGCATTAACCTTAATATCGCTCCTCTAAATGCTTCTAGAGAAATGGAGTCAATTATCGAGAATGGAAAGTGCCGCATATACTGGAACTTTATATTCTCGACAATTGTTTCTGTTGCTCACTCGAGGCCTGACATGGTTCTTCTTGACTTCGAGAAGCGAACCATGTTCGTTATCGAGTTTTCGGCACCAGCTGACAAAAACATCATAGCCAAGGAGAATGAAAAGAAAGAGCGGTATCGAGACCTTATAAGGGAGTTGCAATGATTGTACCCGGAATATTCTGTTAAATTGATTGTCCCTATCATCGGCGCTCTTGGAGGTGCCAAGTTTTCACTTGCTAATGGCCTAAAAAGCATCCCTGAGTGTCAATAATATGCTAAAACACTTGCGGGAAAAATGCAGAAGGCGGTAGTCCTTGGGTCGCTCTGTGTTCTTAGGGTGCACGAGGCTTTTGCTGGATCGTCGTATTGATTCCTTTACAGACTGTAACCACCTTTCTCACGGTTGTGAGACGTGGTTGTGGTTGAAATTTTACCGCGATTTCACTGGGAGCTGGTGCAATTTTCCAGATTAGCACCCGCTCCCGGCGAAATCAGCGGTTGTCCTTATTTTGTAAAAAAATCCTCTTTTCTATGAAAAACTCTTTGATTGAAAATTCATATTTTTCGCTTAAAGAATTCAACTTTTTGTGGGCAATTTGTCTTTTTGACTTTAAGTTTAAATCATTTCGTTGAAAATTAATGTATTTTGTTTAAAGTTTTTTTGTAGATCATTAATTTTCTTGGTCGAAAATTCACCTTTGACCTTGAAAATTTAACACTTTTGTTGAAAATTAGTCTATTTTCTTGTTCAATTCAATTTTTTATCACAGTTTTTATCTGCAAATTGAACTATTCTATTTTTGGTTAAAATTTTATCCTGTACATTGTATTATTTAAAACGCCAATTATTTGATAGAAAATTAATTTATTTGTTTTCGGTTATGATTTTTTTTTATTGAAAGAATTTTCAAATGAATTTTTTTATTTGAATTTAAAATATTAAAAATTTAGGAACAATTGATTTTACAAGATGATTTTGAATCCGTTCAAAATTAAAGAATTAATAGATATTAGTTTTTCAAATTATTTTCAATTATGACTTCAAATGTTATTTCAGTCTAAAAGAATTTTATTTTTAACCCATTCAATTTGAAATTTTTTAATTAAAAAAAGAAAATTTCGTTCATTATTAGTAATTTTTGACCGTTCATTTAAAACAATCCATTACAATCAACTGTTAAAAACTATACAAATTTAAACAGAATGGTTTGAAATAGAAAGTATCGAATTGTTAAATTTGTAAGAAGCTAAATTTTAACCTTGAACGTTTCAATTTTAATTTTAAAAAATATTTTAAATTAATTTAAAGCTTGAAGTTATTTCAAATAATTTGAAACACGATGTACATTTTTGCAGATTAAAAAAAATTAAGCTTTTTGAGAATTGTAAAATATTTAAAAAGAATAACAAAAATTGTTGTGATTGCTAAGAAAATTGAAAATGATTTTTTATTTTGAAAAATTAATTTTAAGTGAGTATTTGAAAAGATTTTGAAAATTAAGAAAAAAAAAGAATAAGGAAGATTTTAAGGGAATTTTTTTATTTTGCAGTTTTTTTAATGTTAGGAAAAAATCTAATTATCAAAATATATCAATTTTCAACCTAAACGTTTACTTTTTAACCAAATTAATTAATTGATTATCAAATAATTGGTGTTTCAACTGCTTATGTTTATATTATATAAAATGATTTTATTTATTTTTAGTTTGTTAGAGATGAGGGGCACTTCTTTTTATTTTTTTATTCCTAAATTTCTTTGTAGGTCCTTTTCGGTGGTTTTTTATGCCTTTCAGGCTTTATTCACAGAGCCAATATATTTTTTTTTATAGAGGGCCCCTTCGAGGTTTATCCCCAGCCCCGAAAAATGTTAATTTGACGCTATATACGGCTCAAAATTGTTGTTTTTCTTTTATTACATAACCTTCCTTGCAATTTAGTAATTTAAATTTTCAAAGTTTGTAGTTTAGCAATGGATCAAATGCAGGTTCTCTACTCTAATTGGATAATTTTTTGACAATACATGTAAAAATGTATATACTCACAACATTGCCAAAACTTTTTTTTCCGCGAAATTGGTAAAATATATTTCGAATTTCTATTTCTTTTTTCCTAAGAGATGTAATTAAGATTTTTTAAATACTTATTTCATAGTAATAATATTTATATTATATAAATTTAAAAAAGTTAACCAATTCCCCCAAAATTATATATTTCTATAAAGATTTTTCATTGTATTTTACAAACTAAAGAAAAACTTGGACAATTTTTTGATAAATCACGTTATCATTTAATCAGTTATTAAAATTCAAATACTCACAACATTCACAAATATTCACAACAGACTCTCAGCGTTACTCAGAGACTAAAACAAGTTTTGATTGCCATACGTTGACTGGCTCGAGCGCTATTTTGGTCATTAATACAACTTTTATATTTAGTTCATTTTAAATTTTATATTTAGTTTCTTTTTCATATGTAATAAAGTGCGTTGCCCGTTGAATGTTTAAATAAATAAAATAAATAAAACATTGTCAAAACCTCGTTTGATTAAAAACTCAATTATTTGGTTGCAAAATTAATTCTTTGGTTGAAAATGTAACTATTTTGTAAAAAAGTCCTCTTTTCTATCAAAAGTTAAACTACTTTGTTAAAATGTATTTATTTTTATATTTGAAGGTTCATCTCTTTCGTTGAAAATTTAACTATTCTTATGAAAATACGTTTTATGTGTTGTTGAAAATACATTTTTGAAACTAAGAATTAATCTATACCACTTTTTGTTTAAAAAATCATGTATTTTGTGAATTTTTGTGATTTTGTGATTTTTCGGTGGCAAATTCGATTATCCACTTAACGTTGAACTACTTAGTAAAACAATTAATTTTTTCTTATTAAGGATTCATAATTATAGTAGAAAATTCAACTATTTGCCTTCAAATTAATTTTTTTATGAAAAATTTTACTGTTTTGTAAAAAATGCTTCTTTTGGGCGTTAAAAGTCAATAATTTGATAGAAAGTTAAACTATTTGGTTAAAATTTGTTCTGTACATAATACTCTTTTTGACCTTAAAATTAAATAATTTCGTTGAAAATTTATGTATTTTGTTGGAAATTGACCTTCGTTGGTAGAAATTTAATCTTTTTGGTTGAAGATGTATCATTTTTTGTCAAAAATGCAATTGTTTGGTTGAAATATCAACTGTACATCTTCTTGGGTTTAAAAGTCGATTATTTCACTAAGAGTTGAACTACTTCGTAAGAAACAACCGTTTTTTTCAAGGTTTTATAATTATGGTTGAAAATTGAACACTTTGATTGAAAACTCATATTTTTGGCTTAAAAAATTCAACTTTTTGTGGATAATTCGTCTTTTTGACTTTAAAATTAAATAATTTCGTTAAAAATTGATGTATTTTGTTTAACATTGGTCTTTTTTGTAGATCATTAATTTTCTTAGTTGAAAATTCATCTTATTGGTTGACAATTTAACAACGTTATTGAAAATTTATTTTTTCTGTTAAAAATTATATTTGTTTATCCGAAAATGTAACTATTCTAGGATTGAGTAAAAATTAATCGTGTATATTGGTTAAGTTAGAAAATCGTTTTTTGTATAAAACATTAATCTTCTTCGCCGAAAAATCATCGAAAGTAAAAAGCTCAAGAGAAAGTTAATGAATGAATGAATGAACCTGAATTCTGAATAACAATGTAATAAGTTTAAAAATTGTTTAATATTTTTAAATAATTTATTTAAATGAGTCACGTTTTTTTCGAAAGGCCACAATTTTTTATAATAAAAATATATCCAATCACCGTCTAATCTATCCAATTACCTATCCATCTTTCCTTGTTTTGTAAATAAATTAATTACAAAATTTAAAATAAGTTCGATTTCAATTTTTTTTCAAATATTCAGATCAATTTCTAACTTTTTCGATTATTATTTTTTTTTTTAAAGAATTTGAAAATAAAATTTTTTAAATTGAATTTAAGGTATTAAAAATTGAAAAATAATTGATTTTAGAAGATGATTCTGAATCCGATCAAAAGATCATTAATTTTCTTGGTCGAAAATTCATCTTATTGGTTGACAATTTAACAACTTCGTTGAAAATTCATTTTTTCTGCTAAAAATTATTTTTGTTCATCTGAAAATGTAACTATTCTAAGATTGATTAAAAATTAATAGTTTTTATGTTGGAATTGCACTATTCCATTTTTGACTGAAACTTTATCCTGTACATTGTATTAGTTAAAACAACAATTATTTGATAGAAAATTAATTAATTTTGTTAAAAAGTAAACTTTTAGGTTGAAAATTGATATATTTTCTCCATTAGACTTTTTTCTTAAAATTAAAAAACTGCAACATACAAAAATTTCCTTAAAATCGTCCTGATTCTTTTTTTTTTTTTTAATTTTTAAAATCTTTTCAAATACTCACTTCAAATTAATTGTTCAAAATAAAAAATCATTTTTAATTTTATTAGCAATCACAACCATTTTTGTTATTCTTTTTAAATATTTTACAATTCTTAAAAAGCTTAATTTTTTGTAAAATCTGCAAAAATCTACATCGTGTTTCAAA
Organism: Belonocnema kinseyi; assembly: GCF_010883055.1. Lineage (NCBI taxonomy): Eukaryota > Metazoa > Arthropoda > Insecta > Hymenoptera > Cynipidae > Belonocnema > Belonocnema kinseyi. The sequence continues at coordinate 118,072,459 of NC_046664.1, forward strand.
TCATCTGAAATAATTTTAAGTTTTTAATTAATTTTGAATCTTTTTTATATTAAAATTGTAGTGCTCAAAGTTAAAATTTAACTCATTACATTTTTCACAATTCAAGGCTTTCTATTTCGAAGCATTCTGTTCAAATTTGTATAGTTCTTAATAGTTGCTTATAATGGATTGTTTTAAATGAACGGTCAAATATTGCTAATAATGAACGATATTTTATTTTTTTAATTAAAATATTTCCAATTAAATGGGTTAAAAATAAAATTTTTCAAGCTGAAACAATAGTTGAAGTCATAATTGAAAATAATAAAAAAAACTAATATCTATTAATTCTTCAATTTGGAACGGATTCAGAATCATCTTGTAAAATCAATTATTTTTCAATTTTAATACCTTAAATACAATTTAAAAAAATTTATTTTTGAAATTCTTTCGTTAAAAAAAAAATCATAATCGAAAACAAATTAATTAATTTTCTACTAAATAATTGGTGTTTTAACTAATACAATGTACAGGATAAAATTTCAACCAAAAATGGAATATTTCAATTTCCAGATAATTACTGTGATGAAAAATTTAATTGAACAAGAAAAAAACGATATAATAGTTACATTTTCAGATCAAGATAAATAATTTTTAACAAGAAAAATGAATTTTCAGCAAAGTTGTTAAATTGTCAACCAATAAGATGAAATTTCGACCAAGAAATTAAGTTTTTATCCAAACGAGATTTTATTTTATTTCAAAGCAGATTCACCTTCGAGTTTTCAAATTCAAAAAAGGAGAAATGGGTAGCGCGCGCAACCCAGTCATGTACATCGTCTCCTACTATATTCACACGACCACCTGTGACAGAATTGGAGTGTACCTCGTTTCATATCAATGACTCCAGAACGTGGGATTTTTTTGGCCCTCACCACTCTCCCATCTGGGAGCGACACATTCAAACATAGCGTGTCGGTGAGTCGGCTCTGCTACGTGTTGCGTAGGCCAGCCTTCTGTGAAGCCGAAAATACACGAGCACGAGCCCGAGCCCCCCCGACTTCACGATTCGTTTTCTGTGGCTAACTGGCTATTTAGAGGAGTTTTTAAGTAAACTGAATTTTGCAGGGTGTCAAGGGAATGAAAGTTCAGGCAATTTTGCTATGCTCTATAATTTTGGAAAAAAATAAGGAAATTCTTATCAAGCCTTCTTGCGCAATTGTGTTGCACTTTTAAACAAAATTATTTTGGTTTAAAAAATGTGCTTTCACATTTGCGTAAGTTTAAGAGATATTCGGGAATTTTGAAACGATTAGAAAATAATTAAAATTTGTAAAGATTTTTTAAAAAATTTTTTAAGGTTTCACGAAAATGAAAGAAATTCTTTTAGGTTTCTACGAATAATTAATATAATTTTTTATTTTGAAAAATTGATTTAAAAAAATTCCACTACATTTTAAAATATGTTTAAAATGTTTAATAAATAATCTGAAGATTTTAAGGCAATCTTTTTCATTTTGCCGAATTTCAAAGAAAATCACGAAAAATTTAAATAGTTTTTAATGATTAGAAAGCTTAGAAGGTCCGACAAGATTAGAAACAGAACTTTTTCCAGATTGATAGGAAAATTTTTATGACTTTTTATATTAAAAACGTACTTTATGAGAATATTAAAATGTTTTTTTAACATGCGAAAGGATTTCCTAAAATTTAAAGAAGAGTGTAGAAGATTTTAAAGCAGAATGTGTTAATTTGGTAAGATTATAATAAATAGATCAAAATTGAGTAAATGCAAGAAATTTTAAGAAGAATCGAAGAGATTCAAATCGAATTTTAAACTTAAATTCTGTTAGAAACTTAGATTTTTAAAGAATTCAAACGTAAACTTTAGAAACTTTAAAAAAATTCTTGTGCAATTTTGTTGCACAATTTTTTTATTATATGTTGGTTTAAAAATTTACTTTGAAATTTGAGAAAGTTTAAGAGATATTCAGAAATTTTGAAAGGATTCAAATCAAATTAAAACTTGTAAAGATTTTTCAAGAATTTTGTGAATTTTCACGAAAATGAAAAAAATTATTTTAGGGTTCTAGAAATAATTAAAATAATTTTTTATTTTTAAAAATGTGCTTTTAAAGAAAATTAAGGAAGATTTTTAAACACATCAATTTCCTACAATTTTGAAAAAGAGTGTAAAAGGTTTTAAAATCAAAATGTTTTAATTCGATAACATTGAAAATTTAAAAAAAATGTAAATAATCGAATAAATTCAATAAATATAGAGTAGAATTGATGAGATTTAAAAAAATTTAAACTTCAGAGGAGTTTTAGAAAAGTAGGATAATCTGATTTAAAAAACTGAAACACCTAAAAATTCTTGTAGAAGAATAAGAAAGATGCACCTGGAAATTGTGTACAATTATCAGTCTTTAAACTTGAAATTCGAATGATTTAAAAAAAAAATTAATTTCAGCATATTTCTTCTCAAGCAGAATCCCCGTTTTTAATCGCAAGAGGTTCAATTATTTCCAATTAGAATAAGTATTTACATCAATTTTTAAAATTCAAAAAAGATAACTTGGAATAAGTTGAATGAGATTTTAAAAAAGTTTATTTTAATTGCATATAAAATTTGTTGAATTATTTCTAAAAATTTGGAAACATTAAAAATTGTAGTATTTAAATACCCTTAACATTTAAGAATTTTATATTAAATTTTGATAAGATATAATAGATATGTATGTAAAATAAAAAAATAATAATAAAAGTCGATAAACGAAGGACTTTCAGATAATGAAAGAAACTCCTTGGAAAAAATGTAAATAATTGTTTTGGAATGAATTCTAACAGAAGATTGAAAAAAGATTACAAAACATTTTTTATTATTTCCTAAAATGTCTAAAAAGTACGTAAAATATTTTGAAGCAAAATTTTGTAATTTTTCCATGTTACTTAACTTTAGAAAAATGTAGGAATATAATTCTTTCAAATTTGAGTAAGTTTAAGAGATATTCAAAAATTTAGAAATTATTCGAAAATAATTAAAACTTGTAAAATTTTTTAAAGGAATAATTAACATAATTTTTTATTTCCAACAATCAGTTTGAAAACATTATTTTTAAACATTTCAAAACATTACAAAACATTTCAAAAATTCTCAAAGCATCTGAAAAACTTTAAAGGGTTTTGTTTTTATTTTGCAGAATTTAAAAAAATCAGGAAAAATTTGAATTAAGCAGTTAACAAAAATTAAATAATTAAGTGAATTCAGGAAGTATTTAGTAGACATGATGAGATTCAAAAAAATTTAAACTTTATAAGTGTTTTAGAAACGCTAGATAAACTTTAGGAACTTTAAAAGAATCTCGAAAGGTTCCAGGAGAATAAACATAGTTTCATAACATTCTTGGGAAATTTTAGAAGATTATAAGGAAATTTTTTTCTACATTTTGAATGATTTTTTTAATTTTTGATAAAAACTCGAGAGAGTTACCAATATCTTGAAGAATTCAAAACGTTTTAAATTGATAAGAAATTTTCCTAATATTTTTTTAAATCTTTTAAAATAAATATAAAATGTCTTAAAAATCTCCTAGGATCTTTTCTTGCACATCTGATATAATCGAAAAAGATTTTTTTAATTTTCTTAAAAATCTTATAATAATTATTTACCTCTAAATTTATAAACTAACTGATAATACTTATTTTATTGTATATGAAATCTTTATAAAATCTCTAATGCCTTAAAATACTTATCTCAACATTGCAAAATGTAGCTTTTTCAATTTTATTGTAATTGTAAAAAAATTGTAATTGAAAATGATTGTAAATAATTGTAAAATAAATCCAACAAAATTTATTATATGAACAAATATCTCATGATTATAAAAAGAGAAAAAAAATTGTTAAGGTAAGACTTTGTATCATTTTAATAATTAATGAACATATTGTTAGATTATTTTTCCTTGATTCTGGCCGAGGGTCAAAAATGGTACGAACAACCGTCATGAAATTTCCAAAATAAAATTGTACACTCTATACATCAATTTTTTTAATTAAAATACTAATACTTTTATAAATATTGCCAAAATTTATTTGAATATGATACACTTTGATTTTTGTTTTAAAAATTCCTGTAAATAGTTGGTGTTTCTTAAATTTTACGATATTTGTGTAGCATGTTGGTCCTTAGGGAATAGATTTCAGGAATAAAATTATAAAAATATATCCATTAGTTATTAAAATACTATGAAGAATCGCCTTTCAAATTATAGTTGAAATTAAAGAAATAGATATTTCTCTTGTCGTTTTTCAGCACCTGATTTTTCACTTGACGTAAAGCAGATTAAAATGCACTTAAAAAATAAAAATAAGAAAGTTCAGATATTCACGCAGTTTTCTGTTCAGAAAATCCCACACATTTTTTAATGAAATTCCTTTCCGCACCACAGTCAAAGGAAAATTTTACAACATTTTTGCCAAATGATTAGTCTTTTGAGTGAGATCAAGTTAATAACTTTTTGGATTTTTCTCTTAAAATCCTCAAAATTGTGATTATAGCCTAAAATTGCATGAAAAGAGATGTATCAAAAAAGAACCTAGAGGACTTTAAATTTTTTTATTATATTGGATTTAAAAAAATATTACAAAAATTCGAGTCTTTTTAAAAGATGTTCAGGACATTTAGGAGTTTGGAAGATAGCCACGAATCTTTGAGAAATTTTGAGAAATTTTTTCAAGTTTTCAAATATTTCTAATACGTTTAAAACAAAATAAATTCCATAAACATATTTTTAACTTACTACATTTTTCTTAAAATTTTTAAAAAGAGTTCAAGATGCAAAAAACTTAACTTAAATAATCTTCTAAATTTTTCACAGGAATTTTAAGAAAAATATAATTTAATCTCTTCGAAATCTTTCGGAATTCCCTTAAAGCTTCTAAAGTTTATTTTTTTGAAATCTTTGAAAATGTACATATCCAAAAAGTTTAAGTTTAATATTAGATTTGAATCTATACCTTTCTTCTAAATATTTCTTGAATTTACTGGATTATTTACGTTTTTTCAAACTTTTTAATCTTATCAAATTGAAACATTTTGCTTTAAAATCTTCTACACTCTTCTTTTAAATTTTAGGAAATCGTTTGATGTGTTTAAAAATCTTTTTGAATTTTTTTAAAGTACATTTTTGCAAATAAAAATTATAAAAAATTTTCAAACGATTATTAGAAAAATAATTCTTTTTTCTAATATTTTCAGACCTTCTAATCTTCTAATTTTTAAGAATTATTCAAAAAAAATTTTGTTTAAAAATTGAACTATTCTGCTGTAAATTCGATTGTGTTATTTTGGTTGATACTTTAACTATTTTGTTGAAAATTCAATTTTGTTGTTATTGAAAAACATTTTCTTATACTAAAAATTAAACTGTATCATTTTTGGTTGAATTTTTTTATTACGAAATTGACATTTCTGCGTCAAAAATTCTTATTTTTTGGTAGAAAATTATTCTTCATGTTTAAAAATTCATCTATTTTAATGAAGAATTCATTTCTTTGGATGAAAATGCATTTTTTCGTGAAACTTCTTTTATTTTGGTATAAAATGATTAAAAGTTCATCTATTTTTTTGGAAATTAAACTATTTTGCTGAAAAATTGTTGGTTGTAAATTGATTTTTTAAACTGATAATGTAACCATTTTTTCGTTGAAAATTTATCAATTTTGTTAACAAAAAGTTTTGTTCTTTTAAAATTTATTTTGAAACTTTTGAATTTCTGTTTTCGCTAGAGAGTTATTGGTTTGAAAATTGAACTATTTGTTTGCAAATTTAATTTTTTGCTTGGAAATTTAAATATTTTGTTGAAACTTTGATTTTTTGGGGTTAATAATTATTTTTTAGCTGAGAATTTTTCTATTCAATTTTTCGTTGAAACATTATCATTTTAGTTGAAATATAATTCCTTTCGTTGAAAATTCCATTTTTTTGTCTAAAAATTTAATTCGTTTCTATAGATAAAAATTGAACAATTTGTTCGACACTTTTTTTCTTGAAAAATTTTCTTTTTAGATATAAATTTATCTTCTTTGTTGGCGAATATTTCTTCTTAAAAAATTAATTTTTTTGGATGAAAATTAATTTTTTTTATTGAAAATTCGCATTTATTTGGGTTTGAAAATTAATTTTTTCAACTGCAAACTTCAATATAAACTACAATGTTTAAGTCAAAAAATGTATTTTTAAAAGTAATTTCTTAGGTTGAAAAATTAAACTATTTTTTTTCGAAAATTTGTTTTTTCTTTGTTAAAAATCCATTGTTTACTAAAAATATGACTAAGGCATGCAGCACTAAATTTGAAACATTTTAGACCCAGAAGTCTTGTCTCGGAATTTCAAAACCTGAATAAATAAAGCAGCTAGATCGTCATTCGTGAGGTCGGGAGAGCTCAGGTTCCTGTTAGTGCATTTTCGACTTTACAAAGGCTGGGCTTCACAGCATTTAACAGAGCCGACTCACGGACACGCTACGTTTGAATGTTTCGCTCCCAGATGGGAGAGTGGTTGGGGCCGAAAAATCCCACGTTCTGGAGACACTGTTTCAAATCTGGGATAACTGCACTGCAACCAGCCCCCTGCCTCGACCGTGTATGTGTATGGAGTAGTAGTTTTCTTCAAAGAGCTTATTTGGTTTTCTTACGATCCGGAGGGGAAATGTCGGTCAAACTAAGCCAACAGATGGCACCATAAAAAGTAGGTCTGTCTTTTTCATTGAATTGCATTAAGAAAAAGCAAAAATAATTAAAAACTTGATGCTGTTTGCAAATAAACAAAAAAGAATATATGAAAAAATAAGAGTAACTATTACTCATTATTTCAAAAAAGAAAAAGTCATGAAAATGTGTAGTTTAATATGAATAAAATTTAATTTTGGGATACATTTTGAAAGCAGTTAAAACTTTATATTTTTATGATGTATTTTGCTCATATTATTGATTTTATTATTTGTTAAAGTTAAACAAAATTATTTATTGTTAAAATTATTAATGTAGCTAATGAAAAAATTAATAATATTTAAGATCTCAACGACAAAAATATTTAAAACATATACATTATCAGAAGAATTAATGAAAAATATATTACTTATATCCAATATAAATATAATAATAATTAGAATACGTAAGACTACAACTTAAGTTGCAAAGTAAAGAATCTTTTTTCCTTTAAAATCTTAAAAATTTCAAGTTTTGAAGGAAATATTTTTAAAAAGTAGTGGTGATTGTAATTAAAATGTTTGAGGCAATCATTTGAAAAAAGTCAATGACACGAATGATAAATGAGAAAATGGATTTAATATAATGTATATATTTATTTAAATTGAACCCAATATCATATATACATTTATACAGTTCAATAATTTATTTGTTTATTAATTTTGAAAGCTTTTTTCTCGCTGCATTCAACCCCTAATAATCTTATTTAAAAAATTTAATTTAAAGGAGATTTCGAATTAAATAGTTAATTATATTATTGCAAACCTCATTACTAAAATAAACAGGCTATAAGCTATTAATATCTATAAACAAACGTACTATACTCATGACGCACATTTGTCGTCATTTGTCGAATTTTTCTGTTTTAAATTAAAGATCATTAAATTCTATAGATCTTGTCTCTCCGAAATTTTTTCTCTATCTTTTTATTAATAATTTTCCCAGTCAAAGTATGAACAAAGTTTTATTATCGGTGAAGATTTTTTTTTTGCTGAAAGTGCTTCCCATTAATGTATGAATGACATTTAATAACAAAAATAATTTAAAAGTTTATAGTAACCATTGTGATAAACAATTTTTGTGTCAAAATATTAGAATTAGAGATTTTTCAAATTATAATTTCCTTCAATGGCCAGAACGACTTCAGGTATTCCTTAAAATAATAAATATTTAATAATATTTGATAAAATATAACAATTTAAATTTTTGTAAACAAATTAAATAAACAAATTAAAAATGTTTGCCCTTTCGCACCGAAAATTTTGTTTGCACTGGAAATGTTTTAAGCTATTGTACGAATGACTGCTAGTGACAAAAATATCAAAAGAGTTAACAATAACTACTGTTATTAACCATTCTTGTGACAAAATATTTAAACTTAAGGTTTTATCAAATTTAAATTTTCTTTGATGGCCAAGTCGGTGGGTTATTGTCAAAAGATTTTGTATTGAGGACATTTTTTATGTAAATTTTTTATAAACATGTAAGTTGTAATATTCCACTAAATATGATTAAAGATACATTTTTTAGGAATATCCGTAGCCATTGTAGCGATTAAAGAATATAAAAATTTTGATAAAACCTAACATTTGAATATTTTGTCACGGGAATTATTCATAACAATGGTTATTGTTAATTTCTCACATATTTTTGTGGCCAGCAGTTATTCGCCCAACAGCTTAAAATATTTTCAGGGTAAAGAAAAAATTTCTATGCGAAAGGACCAAAATTTTGAATTTCTTTATCTAATGTATTTACAAATATTCAAATTGCTATATTTTATCAAATATTAATAAATATTTATTGTTTCAGGGAATACCTGAAGTCTTCCTGGCGCTTAAAAGAAATAATAATTTGAAAAATCTCAAATTATAATATTTTGACACAAAAATTGTTTATAACAATAGTTATTATTAAGTTTAAAATTATTTTTGTTATTAAATGAAATTCGTACATTAATGTGAAGTACTTTTAGCACCAAAAATTTTTACCGATAATAGGACTTTTTGTTAATTTGTTTATCAAATTTATTTCCACAAAATAAAAGGAATGATAAATAAATTATCTGTATTTTATGAGTCCCGAAACATTAATTTTAGACAATATAAAGTTTTCCTCATCAGTTATCAAAGCGTAAAAAATTTTTATGTGGAAAATTTCAGTTTTTTCATGCTTTAAGTAGAAAAATCATTAATAAACAAATAGAGAAGACAAAAGTTCGAAGCATGAAGCTGAACGAAAAAAGTAAATTTTCTCCTACACTCCGTCATGAGTACGGTACGTTTGTTTATAGAGTTTGATAGTTTATAATCTGTTCATTTTAGAAATTAGGTTTGCAATAATATAATTAACTATTTAATTTAAAATATCCTTTAAATTAAAAATTTGTAATAACATTATTAGGGGTTGAATGCAGCGAGAAATAAGCTTTCAAGTTTAAGCAACAAATAAATAATTACACTGTATAAATGCATGTATGATATTCGGTTCAATTTAAATAAATATATACATTATATTAAGTAATATTAAATCCACTTTCTCATGTATTAGTCTTTTAATTAACTGTTTACCAAATTATTCCCTCAATATACAATATACGCCATATATTTTTCATTAATTCTTCTGATCATGTATATGTTTTAAATATTTTTGTCATTGAGGTTTTTAATATTATTAATTTTTTCATGAGCTACATTAATAATTTTAACAAAAAATAATTTTGTTTAACTTTAACAAATAGTAAAATCAATAATATGAGCAAAATAAATCACAAAAATATAAAGTTCGAACTGCTTTCAAAATGTATCTCAAAATTAAATTTTATTCTTATTAAACTACATATTTTTAATGACTTTTAAAAAAAAAAAAATTAGTTATAGTTAGACTTATATTTTCATCTACTTTTTTTATTTATTTGCAAACAGCAACAAGTTTTTAATTTTTTTTGCTTTTTCTTAATGCAAATCAATGAAAAAGACAGACCTAGTTTTTGCGGCGCCATCTGTTCGCTTAGTTTAACCAAAGATATTAGGTCCTAGATACGGCATGGATCAGTGGTGGGGA
>NC_046664.1:118082371-118098738 GCF_010883055.1 Belonocnema kinseyi
CAATACGCCAATTAGCACAAATGGTAAGTTCCGACAGTGCCTATAAGTGTGCCTACTGGCCGCTAGATGGCAATACCGGTTTCATATGTATACACCTGGTAAGTAAATAAGTTTTAAAACAATTCTATTCGTACTTTAAGATTTATTGTAGTGCAATTTAAAAAATTATTTTGTAAAACTAAATTTAAAGATTAAATACAATTTAGATCATTTCAAAAAGTGAATACATGTTAGTTAAATTCAAAATTTAAGTAAAATTTAGTTGAATTTAAGTAAATTACAGTTAAAATTGTGGATGTCGAATGGTATTAAATTTAAGTACAATTTAGTTAAATTAAAATGAAACTGTCGTTAAATTTTTAATTTGATTGAATTGAATACAGACACATGTGGGTTGTTTCTTGGCTTCAACAATGGAGAGCATTCAAATAAGCTGGAGAAATTTAAAAAAATTCCCTTATTTTTATAATAATTAGTTGAATTCAACAAAGAAAAAACTCTGGAAAGTAATTAGGGCTCATAGTTCTAAAGTTTTTGGTTTGAAACTTTTCTGAAGTCGACAATGTCAAAATATAAAAGGAAGCGTTTAAACTTCTCCATAACTATTTTGCATGGAAATACTTTACTATCCCACAATTTTATTTCAAATTAGAAGTATGTTAGGAATTAAATAATTATTCCATTCATAATTATTCAGTTTCGAAAATTGGATTATAATTTCAAAGTCTTTGAAATTAAAAGGTTTTAAATGAGAGAAATTTGAAATGGAAACAATTAAAATTGCAGTGTACTTATTTTCTTTTAGAAGCGTAGGAATAAAATAATAATTATTAAAAGAATTTAGTTTATAAATTTAAAATTCAAAATTTCAGTATTTGTAAGATTTCGAATATTCTTCGAGTATAACCTGTGAATTCAAATTATTTAACTTTAAACATTTTAAATGAAATCACTTATGATTCGGCAATACATTTTTTTCAGATTCAGGATATAAACAATCTAAAGCTGCAATAAGCAGATTATTCGATGTCAAACCTCGTGAAAAATTGGAATTAATGTAAAGCCTTTGAAATCTAAAACTTTTTATAAGGAGAGGAATTTTAAATTGAAAGGTTTTAATATATTTTCAATTTAAAACATTCAAATTGAGTAATTTTAGAAACAGAAATTTTAAGAATTGTATTATTTGAAATTTTTTCATAGAGTTGCTAAAATTAAAAATCTGCCCGCCTCGCGGGCACATTCTCGTCGCGCGCGGCTCGCTTTGCTCGAAAGTTTGAGCGCACCTAGCGCGCGCGGCGTTCGAATCTCGCGCTTCGCGCTCGCATATTTATTCTTTGCATTTGGAATGCTTGAAAAAAACTTTATCAAAAAGATCTCTATTAGATGACAGTATTTATATGCGTCTTCATATTCTGAATTGTCTACTTAATTAAGTATAGTCAATTATTAAGTTTCTCAAAGCTCTGTAGGCTTTGAGGTACACATTCTCATCGTGACACTCGCGCTGCGCGCTCGATTTGCGACAGACATTTGTAAACAGGATTTGTTGGATTTTTTTCTCGTAACGTTCATCTTTTTTCCACACATTTTTTTTTATTTTATTTTTTTTCAACGTTATTTTTCACAAAAAAAAACAAATCTTTTTTCGTATCCTACATAGTTTGTCCACAAAATGGATTTTTTTATTTTCGATTATTTTTTGTGCAATCAAAATTTGAATTTTAGATTTTTGAAGAAAATCCAAAAATTGGTTATGATAATCTTGTAGGGCTTTCCAAAAGAAATGTTTTTCTTTTTTTCATATCGTGCGTTTTTCGGCTTCAAATTTTGATTTTCGGTTTATTAAAAATTTTTTGATAACGCTATAACTCTGAGAATTTTCTTTTTATCGAAAAAAGTCATAAGGATAAATTGTTTATTCTTTTGAATACTATAGATATCTGTACATAGGATTTTTAAATTCAGAAAAAAGTTATCTCAAAAATTTTCAAAATGCGCTCACTTTTTGAATTTTTATCAAAAATGGCTGGTTCACGAACTCGTGCTTTCTTTTAGTAGCTAAAAAAAGTGTGCCAAAGATGAATTTGATTCGTTCATTTTTTCGAGAGTTATCGTGTTTACGGACGGACGGCCGTCCGGACGGACAGACAGACAAACGCTATCGTGAAAACCTGACTTTCGGATTCAGGGGGTCTCGAAACGTTAAGATCCGTTAAAAAAGAGTGATGTCAAATTTCCGACAATTCTAATACTTTCTCAATCATAAATGATGAGAATGTAAAAATACAAGTATTAATATTTTTAAAATTTTGAATATTCCTTGAGTATAATCTGATAAATTTAAATTATTTAATTTTCAAAGTTTGGAATTGAAAATTGAAATGCAGAAATCTAAATGTTTGTTTTTTATTATATTATCAGATTTTGGAGGCCATTAATTTAAGCCTAATCAAGTTAGAAGGCTTACAGTTGTCAATTTTACGATATTAAACCCTTATTTTAAAAACCAAATTGAATTTCAATATTAAAATTTTTAATTGTTGAAGATTTGATTCTTAAATTCAGAATTTGTTCAATGCTTTACATTTTTAATTTTACACTTTCAAACCTTTTTCTTTAATTTGAGTCATCGAGAAAAAAATATTATATTTTAGTAGACACGAATTTTTTTGCGTAAAAAAATTAATTTAGGAAATACCCCGCGCGTCAAGGTGAACAATCCGTCGAGAGGGAAAAATGGGTTAAGCCAAATCTGCTGTTTACAAGATTTAAGAAGTAAGAAAAAAATCTTGATTGGAATATATTGATTTTTGAAGAACAGGAAGCTTTAGGTATTATAACGCTAGGCGTAAATAATTTTAACATATCTTCCTTTTTAATTTAATAAACTCAATATTAAAATGGAAGTTTTAATATTGTCAGAAATAAATATTCACTTTAACTTCAAGTACCTAGATGACAGTTTTGACTTGTCATGTTCATTGTAATTTTTACATTATGTCTAATTGTCTACTGTGTTATGAATTGCAGTTAGAAGAAAGTTGTGAATAATACAATAGAGCGCAATTAAACTTCGGTTTTCGATCAAAATCTTTGAAAAGGAGTATACAATTTTTGAAAAAATAAGTCTGACAAAAAAGTGCCAGATCATGTATTTTTTGGTTCGATTCATAATTTTATTGAAATATGAAATTCCTTCCTAATTTCTTTTTAATTATCCAAGAAATAAACATTGTTAATATCTTTTTCAAATAAAAAAGTGGGGTTTTTTGCGTCATTGTTGTTATTTTTCTTAAAAAAACCTTTTTTGTAAATGAGGTAATTAATTTATAATGCATAAGCCTTTAAAATTTTATAAAAGAAACTGAAAGTTAATCCAATATTTAAATTATTAGAAAATAAATTTATTTACGAACAAATTTAAAAAAGCAAGTTTTTTATTAAAGGAAAGAATTTAGAATAATTATTTTAGCAAAATCAAAAATTTTTAATGGAATTAAATATGCAAACAGTTAAACAAGTAAATGCCAACAAAAGCTTAATCGACCAGCTGGAAAGTATAGTTTTCTATACATAACCGGTGGGGAAGATTTTAAAGTTTCAACTTATTTTTCTCAATAAATACAAAATAAAGAAATAAAGGAAATAAAGTTTAAAAAGTGTAATTAGCTCATGTATTTAAGCAACAAAAAGACGAAAATTATGGCAATTTTTATGTCAAGTTTTAGTATTAAATGATGATAAAAAAAAATTAGGCAAACTTTTTTTGTAAGATTGAGTTACTTCTTATTTCAATTTGAAAAAATGGTTCATATTTATAACATGGCCTTAGCTAAACTGTAGAAGCAAGCCGTAATTTCCTTTGACTTTCGAAAATGCTTCTTATACTTTACAGCTGTTAAAAACTCATATACCACTTAATTCACTAATATTTCAAAAATGCAACATTTCAGAAGACATTTGTCTAGGTCTATAAGGAAATTTAGGGAAAAAATTTTTTTATAAGTTTTTATAAGGAAATTTCTTTTCAGAATTTTTATTTCTTCAGCCAGAAAAAAATAGTAAGGACATATTCAACCACAATACTGGTTGATTTAACCAGACAGCTTTTTTAGTTTATTTAAATTTAAATAAAACTTAACTGTATCTTCAAATTCACTTTTCTACTAATTTCCAAAAAAATTATAACTTAAATTAAAAATTAACTTTTTAATTCAAATTTGTTATTAATATTTTATGCGAACATCTTTGCTACACTTTTGGGCATAATTTTGATTTCAAAAAGTCTTTAGAGTTTTTGAATTCCTTCAAGACCTTTTCTACTCAATTAAAATTATTTTTCCATTCACTTTTAAAGTAAAATTAGATTATTACCATTTTGGATTTCAAATGCACTATAATTTGGCGCGACCAAATATATAGCTGCCTGTCGCGCCTCTACAACTATGTGGCCGAAGTAAAAGCAATATATATATATATATATGCAGGACCACAAACTTGCCCGCCGCGCTAACTACCGGTATGTGGTGCAATTAATCTCATGCCGTATCTAGGACCTACTATCTTTGGTTTAACCGACAATTCCCCTCCGGATCGTAAGAAAACAGAAAAGTGGGGGCGATGCATTAAGCTGACTGCAACACTATTGAGAGGGAAGCGCCTGCAATCGTCTGGGCTGTCGACAAGTTCCGTGGTTACATTGAGCATACTGACGTCACAGTGGTCACGGATCACCAGGCACTTCACTGGTTGATGACTTTGAAGACACCTACAGGACGTTTAGCTCGGTGGGCGCTTTTTTTGCAATTATACATCGGAAAAATGTAATGTTCTCGCAGACACTCTTTCACGACCATCGTGTGAAGAGGACGATCAGGATACGTGTGGGATGCAGTGTTCCCAGATCTGAAACGAAATGTGGTCTAATCCTATGAAAGAAGTAGGAGAAGTTATAAATGACCAGGTTGCGCGCGCAACCCATTTATCCTCTTCTGAATTTGAAAAACAGAAGGTGCACGATTGGCGGTCGGAACACTTCGGCGGCTCTATTTATATCTCTATCCGCTTTGAAATAAAATGAAGAGATTAGGATTTCGATATTTCCAGATTTCGATGCTGGCGATTCTCATGATTTGAATACTTCGCGCGCCTCTTTATATGCGCATATTTTGAAGTTACGGTATTTCAAGCATAAAATATAAATGATATAAATTTTAATACTATTATACATATAAATATATACATATATTATTAATGATATTGTTCTAATTACGTTATATTGTAATAGTCTTATTTATATCCTGATCCGCATTTGAAAGAAATTAAAGAAATTGGCGATTTCAATCATATTTGAACATTTCGCACAATTTAAAAATAAAAATATGTATGCAATATCAGAATATTAATACCGTAATTAATATTTTGTTGTATAATATATTGTGTTTTTATACTGTATACTTTATATTGTGTATATTATTGTAAATGATGAAAATAAATTATATAATTAAGTATGTCACAGTATAATTATATATAGAATAGAATAGAATTTATTGTCTTCATTGTATACTTTTACAAGTTTTTACTATATTCTTTTGCTCTCTTAAATTTTTAAATACAACGAAGCTACATGTTTTCGCTTTGAGTTTTTACCTGAACAGATAATAATTAAATCATTACATATTTCTGTGTCTATATTACAGTTCCTCTTGTCCTTAGGCTATATTTCTCCTCTATGTCACTATTTTCTTCGACATTATAATTATATTTATATTAATTAGCTCTAAATGGTTGTGCTGGAGCTTACAAGCTTTTGATTTATCTATTAAACCAAAAGAGTTTAAACAGCCTCCGGACTTGAGAAATTATAAAATTTGTTTATGAGAATCATATGGAATTAAACAATCACAAACCATAGCTTCCTAGAATTTGGTTATATTATACTTTTTTCATGACTACTTGGGACTTCGATTTTTAAGATTTAAAATTGTTAGCTATTTTAAAAAGTGTTAATAAAAAATGTTGTACTTGTTAGTACTTATAATATGTAAATGTTTTAATTTAATTGATTCTCATAAATAAATTTTCTAATTTTGAAAAGCTACTTAAATTTTTTCGGTTTAATAGATATATTCAACTTGCAGCGCTTAAAATACTTAAAATACTTCTTTCTTCAGATTTTCATGTCCTAATTTAAAATTTTAATTACTTTTTAGAATTCGTTGTCCCAGATCTGAATTATATTTTTTTCAAAAAATCTCTAATTCAATTCAGGAATACATACAATTGATTTGAAAATTTTCCTATTCCAATTCAAAATTCATGATGAAATTAGAAATTTCAAACTTTTAAATGTTTTGAATTTTAAACTTTTAAAACTGAAGCTTGAAAAATTTGTAATTCAGAAATGTTTCAGTTAAACGCTCAATAATTCATGCGTACAAAATAAAAACTTTTAGAACCTTTTAATTTTACAACTTTTTTTTTATCAAAGTATGTTAAAATACGAAATTACAAATTTTAAGTTTTTATGACCTTAACATTTTAGAGATTTCTGGTTAAAAAATATAAATTACACTATTATTTTTAAGGTTAAAAATGATAATACTTTAAGAATTTTTCAGTTCTTAACCATAAAAATTGAACGATTAAACCAATTTTTTAACTAAAAACTTTTTAAAATAAAAGTTAAATTATTTTTATTTTAAGTTGTTTCACATTAATATATTTGCATTGTTATTTATAGATAAAAATTTGAGTTTGTTGATTGAAAATGTTAGAAATTAACTTACTATCAAAATAATTGAATTTTAAACTAAAAAAAAAGAGAAAAACAAATTTCCAACGAAATAGTTACATTTTCAACCAGAAAGATCAATCTTTTAACTAAAAACTTTTTAAAATAAAAGTAAAATTATTTTTGTTTTAAGTTTTTCCACATTAATATATTTGGATTGTTATTTATAGATAAAAATTTGAGTTTGCCAAATGAAAATGTTAGAAATTAACTTACTATCAAAATAATTGAATTTTAAACTAAGAAAAAAGAGAAAAACAAATTTCCAATGAAATAGTTACATTTTCAATCAGAAAGATCAATTTTTTAACTGAAATTAATAATCTTCAGCCAAAAACTGGACTTTTTACAAATAAGATTAAATTTTAGCTAAGTAGTTGAAATTTTAACTAAAAAATGGTGTATTCTAAAACAAAACAAAAATTTATTCCACAAAAAAAGACCAATTTCATTCTTGCAAATTTGTTTTTCTCTTTTCTTTAGTTGAAAATTTAATTATTTTGATAGTAAGTTAATTTCTTACATTTTCAATTAGTAAACTCAAATTTTTATCTATAAATAACATTGAAAAATATTAATCTGGAATAGCTTAAAATAAAAATAATTTTACTTTTATTTTAAAAAGTTTTTATTTAAAAAATTTGTTTAATCGTTCAATTTTTAATGTTACGAACTGAAATTTTCTTGAAGTATTATCATTTGGAACCTCAAAAATCATAGAGTAATTTATATTTTTTAACCAGAAATCTCTAAAATGTTAAAGTCATAAAAATTTTAAATCGGTAATTTCGTATTTTAACATAATTTGATAAAAAAAATAGTAAAGACAAAAGGTGTTAAAAGTTTGTATTTTATACGTATGAATTATTGAACGTTTGAATGAAATATTTCTGAATTAAAAATTTGTCAAGCTTCAATTTTAAAAGTTTAAAATTAAAAAGATTTACACCTCAAATAAATCATTTTCAGATTTAAAAGTTTGACTTTTCTAAGTTCATCCTGAATTTTGAATTGAAACAAGAAATTTTTCTAATCAATTGTATGTATTTCTGAAATGGATTAGAGATTTTTTGATAAAACTATAATTCTGATCTGGGACAAGGAATTCTAAAAAATAATTAAAATTTTGAGTTAGGACATGAAAATCTGAAAAAAGAAGTATAATCAGGGTACTTTATAATAGAATTAATGTAATACGTAATTAACTATATATGATAATATAATTATAATAATATTGAATTTATCTATTAAACCGAAAAATTTTAATAGCCTTTAAAAATTAGAAAATTTATTTATGACAATCATTTAAAATAAGAAAATTACAAATTATAACTACTAACAAGTACAACATTTTTTATTCACACTTTTTAAAATTGCTAGCAATTTTAAATCTTGAAAATCGAAGTCCCAAGTAGTCATGAAAAAAGTATAATATAACCAAATTCTATGAAGCTTAGTTTGTAATTGTTTAATTTCAAATGATTCTCATAAACAAATTTTATCATTTCTAAGGTCCGTAGGCAGTTTAAACTTTTTTGGTTTAACAGATAAATCAGAAGCTTAAAAGCCCCAGCGCAATCATTTACAGTAATTAATATTAATATTAATATAATTATAATATCGAAGAAAATAGTGACATAGAGAAGAAATATAGCCTAAGGACAAGAGGAACTGTAATATAGACACAGAAATATGTTATAATTTAATTATTATCTGTTCAGGTAAAAATTCTAAAAGAGAAAATATGTAGCTTCGTTTTATTTAAAACTTTAAGAGAGCAAAAGAATATAGTAAAACCTTGTAAAAGTATACAATTAAGACAATAAATTCTATTCTATTCTAGATACTGGGTCGTCTGATAAGTACCTGAAAATTCTAAGAGATGGCATTGGTGTTCACTAATGTGAACCATTTTCGTCGAGCTTGATCCTTCAAATGACGCCTGTCAAAACTTCAGCCATTTATGTTTACGCATTTACAAGTTACAGCACTGAGAAGCGACTAACCTCCGAATTTTTTTTAATACGGAAAAATCTGAGTTTTGAGTTTTGATCAAACACTACTATCTTCGCAAGAAAACGATATCCGAGACCAAGGCCAAGCTGTATAAGTATTACCCGGACTCTGCTCCGTCGATTGGAACGATTCATAAGTGGTTTACTGAGTTTCGTTGTGCCTGTACGAGCACAGTTGATGCTGAACGATCTGGGCGCCCAAAAGAGGTCACTACACCAGAAAATGTCGAAAAAATCCATGATATGATGTTGTGAAAAATCCCAAAGTGAAATTGAGAGAGGTAGCTAATGCTGTAGGCATATCATTGGAACGTGTGGGCAATATCGTGCATTCAGTTTTGGCTATGAAGAAGCTCTGCGCGCGATGGGTGCCACGTTTGCTCACAGTGGACCAAAAACGAATTCGTGTAACAACTTCCCAGCAGAATTTGGCATTATTTTCGCGTAAGCCGACCGAGTTTTTGCGCCGATTCATAACCATGGATGAAACCTGGATCCACTACTACACTGCTGAGTCAACGCAACAGGCAAAACAGTGGGTTCTACCCCGCCAAAGTGCTCCGAAGCGTCCAAAAACGCAACAATGGGTCGGAAAGGTTATGGCCTCCGTATTTTGGGATGCACATGGCATAATATTCGTGAACTATCTTGAAAAAGGTAAAACCATAACCGGAGCATACTATTCATCATTATTAGACCGATTGAAAATCGAAATCGCCGAAAAACGACCGCATTTGAAGAAAAAAAAACCGCTTTATCATCACGACAATGCGCCTGTTCATTCATGTTTAGTTGCACAAGCGAAATTGCATAAAATCGGCTTCGAATTGGTTCCTCAGCCACCGTATTCACCAGACCTGGCCCCCAGCGACTATTACTTGTTCCCTAACCTGAAGAGATGGCTCACCGGTAAGCGTTTTTACTCAAATGATTAGCTCATAGCTGAAACTGAGGCGTATTTTGGAGACCTTCCGATCGAGTACTTTTCGGACGGTATCAAAAAGTTAGAAAATCGTTGGACTAGCTTTATCGACCTAAAAGGAGAGTATGTTGAAAAATAAAACCGACTTTGCCCAAAAAAACGTCTCCGTGTTTCATTTTTCAGGGACTTATCAGACTGCCTAGTATAATTATACTATGACATACTTAATTATATATATTATTTTCATCATGTACAATAATATACACAATGTAAAGTATACAGTATAATGAACACAATATAATATACAACAAAATATTAATCACGGTATTAATATTCTGATATTGCATATATATTTATATTTTTAAATTGAGCGAAATATTCAAACACCATTAAAAACGCCAATTTCTTTAATTTCTTTCAAATGCGGATCAAGATATGAATAAGACTATTATAATATAACATAATTATAATATTATCATTAATAATATATGTATATATTTATATGTATAATAGTATTAATATTTATATCTTTTATATTTTAGGCTGGAAATAACTTAACCTCAAAATATGCGCATATAAAGAGGCGCGCGAAGTATTCAAATCATAAGAATCGCCAGCATCAAAATCTGGAAATATTAAAATCCCAATCTCTTGGTTTTATTTCAAAGCGAAGAGAGATATAAATAGAACCGCCGAAGTGTCTCCTACTATATTCACACGGATATAGCCCTGTCATAGTGTTGGACCACATCTCGTTTCAGATCTGGGATCACTGAAGCCCAGCCTCGTGTAAAGCCGAAAATGCACGAGCAGGAACCCGAGCTTTCCCAACCTCACGAATGACGATTTAGCTGCTCCTCGAATTTATTCAGGTTTTTAAATCCCGAGTTACCTTAGAACCATTAGGCTTATTGCGAAGAGGCAAATATAATTGACTTTATGTAAATAGATATAGGAGACAAAACTTCTGGGTCTAAAATATTTCAAATTTAGTACTGCATGCCTTAATCATATTTTTAGTAAACAATGGATTTTTAACAAATAAAAAACAAATTTTCGACAAAATAGTTAAATTTCCAACCTAAGAAATTACTTTTAAAAATACAGTTTTTAACTTAAATATTGTAGTTTATACTCAAGTTTGCAGTTGAAAAAATTAATTTTTAAACCCAAATAAATACGATTTTATCAACAAAAGAAATTAATTTTTATCTCAAACAAATTAATTTTTAAAGAAGAATAATTCGCCAACAAAGAAGGTAAATTTATAACTAAAAAGAAAATTTTTTAAGAAAAAAAATTGTCAACAAAATTGTTCAATTTTCATCTATAGAAACGAATTTTAAACTAAAAAAAAGTTTTCGATCAAAAATGGACTAGTTAAATTTTCAGACAAAAAATGGAATTTTCGACCAAAGAAATTAATTTTCAACTAAAATTATAATGTTTCAACGAAAAATTGAATAGATAAATTTCCAGTTGAAAAATAATTATCAACCCCAAAAAATCAAAGTTTCAACAAAATATTTTAATTCCCAAGCAAAAAATTAAATTTGCAAACAAATTTTTACTGAGAAAGGTCAATTTCCTACAAAGAAAACCAAAAATGATACTATTAAATTTTGAGTATAAGAAATTTTTTTTCAACAAAAAAATCGAATTTTCAACAAAACAGTTAAATTATCAACCAAAATAGTCATTTTGAAAAATGTTAATTTTAAAATAGTTTCATTTTCGATTTTTAAACATATAGTTAGATTTTCATTTAAAACATTATTTTTCAACTAAAAATGGAATGGAATAAATTTTGAGAGAAAATTAAAAAAACATCACAATTTTTTAATATTATTTCGTAATTTTTAGTTTTTAAAAATTTTTTTATATAATTTTAGAAAAATTAAGGAATTTAATTCTTCTTAAGCCTTCTTGCGCAATTTTGTCGCACCATTTTTTGTTAAAACTTGCAAAAAATGAGGATAAATTTTAATAATTCTTAAAAATTAGAGGATTAGAAGGTCTGGAAATATTAGAAAAAAGAATTATTTTTCTAATACTCGTTTGAAAATTTGTTATAATTTTTATTTACAAAAATCTACTTTAAAAACAATTCAAAAAGATTTTGAAACACATCAAACGATTTCCTAAAATTTAAAAGAAGAGTGTAGAAGATTTTAAAGCAAAATGATTCAATTTGATGAGATTAAAAAGTTTTAAAAAACGTAAATAATTCAGGAAATTCAAGAAATATTCAAAAGAATGGAAGAGATTCAAATCTAATGTTAAACATAAATTTTGTAGAAATATAGATTTTCAAAAATTCCTGTGAAAAATTTAGAAGATTATTTAAGTCAGGTTTTTGACTTCTTGAATGCTTTTTTAAAATTTTCAGAAAAATGTATCAAGTTAAAAATATTTGTTTGGAATTTATTTTGTTTTAAACGTATTAGAAATATTTAAAAACTTGAAAAAATGTCTCGAAATTTCTCAATTATTCGTTGATATCTTCCAAACTTCTATATCTGCTAAAGATCTTTTAAAAAGACTCGAATTTTTGCAATATTTTTTTAAATCCAATAAAATAAAAAAAATTTAAGTCCTCTAGGTTCTTTTTTGATGCATCTCTTTTCATGCTATTTTAGGCTATAATCGCAATTTTGAGGATTTTAAGAGAAAAAGTTTTTAACTTGACCTCATTCAAAAGACTAATCATTTGACAAAAATGTTGTCAAATATTCCTTTAAATGTCTGTGGAAAGGAATTTCATTCAAAAATGTGTGGGATTTTCTGAACAGAAAACTGCATGAATTTCTGAACTTTCTTATTTTTATTTTTTAAGTGTATTTTAATCAACTTTACGTTTAGTGAGAAATCATATGCTGAAAAACGATAAGAGAAATATCTATTTCTTCAATTTCAACTATAATTTGAAAGCAGATTCTTCATAGTATTTTACTAACTAATGGAGATATTTTTACAATTTTATTCCTGAAATCTATTCCCATCGTACACATCGTAAACATCGTACACAAATATAGTAAAATTAAAAAAACACCAACTAATTACATGAATTTTTTAAATAAAAATCAATGTGTATCATATTCAAATAAATTTTGGCAATATTTATAAAAGTATTATTATTTTTAATTAAAAAAAATTAATGTATAGAGAGTACAGTTTTTATTTGAAATTTCACGACGGTTTTTTGTACCATGTTTGACCCTCGGCCAGAATCAAGGAAAAATAATCCAAAAAATTGTTTATTAGTTATTAAAATGCTAGAAAGACTTACCTTTACAATTTTTTTTTCTCTTTTTATAATCATGAGATATTTCTTTATAAAATAAATTTTCTTGCATTTATTTTACATTTATTTACAATCAATTTCCAATTACAATTTTTTTACAATTAAAATAAAATTCTAAAAGCTAAATTTTGTAATTTTGAGATAAGTATTTTAAGGCATTAAAGATTTTGTAAAGATTTCATATACAATAAAATAAGTATTATCAGTTTGTTTATAAATTTAGATGTAAGTAATTATTATAAGATTTTTAAGAAAATAAAAAAAAATTTCAAATATATCAGATGTGTCAGAAAAGATCCTAGGAGTTGTTAAAGACATTTAATTTTTATTTTAGGAGATTTTAAAAAATTTTAGGAAAATTTCTTATCTCTTTAAAACGTATCAAATTCTTCAAGATATTGGTAACTCTCTCGAGTTTTTATAAAAAATTGAAAAAATCATTTAAAATGTAAAAAAAATTTCCTTATAATCTTCTAAATTTTCCCAAGCATTTTAAGAAAATATGTTAATTCTCCCGGCACCTTTCGAGATTTTTTTAAGGTTCATAAAGTTTATCTTGCGTTTCTAAAACACTTCTAAAGTTTAAATTTTTTTGAATCTCATCAAGTCTGCTAAATACTTCCTGAATTCACTTTAGTATTTACTTTTTTTTAACTTTTAAATCTTATCAAATTGAAGCATTTTGCTTGAAAATCTTCTACACTCTTCTTTTAAATTTTAGGAAATCTCTTGATGTGTTTACAAATCGACTTGAAGTTTTTTTAAAGTCCACTTTTTTAAATAAAAATTATTTAAAACTTTCACACGATTATTAAAAAAATAATTCGATTTTTAAAATATTGTCAGACCTTCCAATCTCCAATCTTTGAAAAATATTCAAATTTTTCCTGATTTTTTTTAAATTCTGCAAATTAAAAAAAAACTTTAAGGTTTTTCAGATGCTTTGAGAATATTTAAAATCTTTTCCAATATTTTGAAATGTTTAAAAAGAATCTTTTCAAATTAATTGTTGGAAATAAAAAACTATGGTAATTATTCCTTTAAAATTTTTTACAAGTTTTAATTATTTTCGAATCGTGTCAATTTTTCGAATATCTCTTAAACTTACTCAAATATGAAAGAATTATGTTCCTTAATTATTCTAAAGTTAAGTAATATGCAAAAATTACAACATTTTGCTTCAAAATGTTTTACGTACTTTTTGGACATTTTAGGAAATAATAAAAAGTGATTGGTAATCTTTTGTCCATTTTCTGTTAGAATTATTTCCAAATCAATTATTTACATTTTTCCCCAAGGAGTTTCTTTCATTATCTTTCATTATCTGAAAGTCCTTCGTTTATCGACTTTTATTATTATTTTTTCATTTTACATACATATCTATTATATCTTATCAAATTTTAACATAAAAGTCTTAAATGTTAAGTGTATTTAAATTCTACAATTTTTAATTTTTCCGAATTTTTAGAAATAATTCAACAAATTTTATGTCTAATTAAAATAAACTTTTTTTAAATCTCATTGAACTTATTCCAAGTCATCTTTTTGAATTTTCAAAATTTATGTAATTACTTATTCTGACTGGCAATAATTAAACCTCTTGCGATTAAAAACGGAGATTCTGCTTGAGAAGAAATGTGCTGAAATTAATTTTTTTTTAAAGCATTCGAATTTCAAGTTTAAAGACTGATAATTGTACACAATTTCCAGGTGCATCTTTCTTATTCTTCTACAAGAATTTTTAGGGTTTTCAGTTTTTTAAATCAGATTATCCTACTTTTCTAAAACTCCTCTGAAGTTTCAATTTTTTTTAATCTCATCAATTTTACTCCATATTTATTGAATTTATTCGATTATTTACATTTTTAAAAAATTTTCAATGTTATTGAATTAAAACATTTTGATTTTAAAACCTTTTACACTCTTTTTCAAAATTGTAGGAAATTGATGTGTTTAAAAATCTTCCTTAATTTTCTTTTAAAGCACATTTTTCAAAATAAAAAATTATTTTAATTATTTCTAGAGCCCTAAAATAATTTTTTTCATTTTCGTGAAAACTCACAAAATTCTTGAAAAACCTTTACAAGTTTTAATTTTATTTGAATCCTTTCAAAATTTCTGAATATTTCTTAAACATTCTCAAATTTGAAAGTACATTTTTAAAGCAACATATAATTTAAAATATTGTGTAACAAAATTGCACATGAAGGCCTAATAAGAATTATCTTCCTCAATTCAAGATGTCAAAAAATTGACTCATAATCTTTCAAATTTTTCCCAGGAATTATAAGAAAAATGGTTTTACCTCCTCGAAATCTTTCGGAATTCCTGTAAAATTTCTAAAGTGTATGTGTGAATTCTGTAAAAATCTATTTTTCTAACAGAATTTAAGTTTAAAATTCGATTTGAATCTCTTCAGTTCTTCTTAATATTTCTTGCATTTACTCGATTTTAATCTATTTATTGTAACGTTACTAAATTAAAACATTTTGCTTTAAAATCTTCTACAGTCTTCTTTTAAATTTTAGGAAATCCTTTCACATGATTATATCCTTTTTTAATATTCTCATAAAGTACGTTTCTTGAAGAAAAAGTCATCACAAATTTTCCTACCAATCTTGAAAAAGTTCTGTTTCTAATCTTGTCGGACCCTCTAAGCTTTCTAATCATTAAAAATTATTTAAATTTTTCCTGATTTTCTTTGAAATTCAGCAAAATGAAAAAGATTACTTAAAATCTTCAAATTCTTTATTGATCATTTTACACATAGTTAAAAATCTATTGGAATTTTTTTAAATCAATTTTTCAAAATAAAAAATTATAATTATTATTCGTAGAAACCTAAAAGAATATTTTTCATTTTCATGAAACCTTAAAAAATTCTTTAAAAAATCCTTACAAAATTTAAATTATTTTCTAATCGTTTCAAAATTCCTCAATATCTCTTAAACTTACGCTAATTTGAAAGCACATTTTTTAAAACAAAATAAATTTCAGAAAAAATGCTCAACAAAATTGCGCAAGAAGGCTTAATACGAATTAATTTGCTTCTTTCTAAAATTATAGAAAACGAATCGTGAAGTCGGGGGGGGGGGGGGGGGGGGGGGGGGGGGGGGTCGGGCTCGTGCATTTTCGGCTCTACAAGAGGCTGACCTACGCAAAATGTAGCAGAGCCGACTCACGGACACGCTACGTTTGAATGTCACTCCCAGATGGGATAGTGGTGGGGGCCGAAAAATCCCACGTTCTGGAGACAATGTTCCAGACTTCGATGCTGGCGATTCTCATGATTTCAATACTTCACGCACCTCTTTAAATGCGCATATTTTG
>NC_046664.1:118098838-118130679 GCF_010883055.1 Belonocnema kinseyi
GGTTTAAGCTCAATGATACGCACGTAACCGGGTTTGGGGGTAGAGGAAATCGGGTTATGGGAGTCTCAGGTTATGGGCTCGAAAGTTAACGGGCTTGGGGGTCTGGTCTCTGGTTCTGAGAATTGTTGGCCTGTGTTATTCTTCAAATTTTCATCTCCTAACTCAAAATTTTAATTATTTTTTAGAATTCCTTGTCCCAGATCTGAATTATAATTTTTTCAAAAAATCTCTGATCCAATTCAGAAATACATACAATTGCTTTAAAAAAATTTCCTGTTCCAATTCAAAATTCAGGGTGAAATTAGAAAATTCAAACTTTTAAATCTAAAAATGATTTCTTTGAGGTGAAAATCTTTTGAATTTTAAAACTTTTAAAACTGAAGCTTGACAAATTTTTAATGCAGAAATATTTCATTTAAACTCTCTATAATTCATAAGTATAAAATAAAAACTTTTAACACCTTTTAATTTTACTATTTTTTAATTAAATTATGTTAAAATACGAAATTACAAATTAAAAATTTTTATGACTTTAACATTTTAGAGAGTTTTGGTTAAAAAATATAAATAACGCTACTATTTTTAAGGTTCAAAACTATAATACTTCAAAAAAATTTTCAGTTCTTAGCAATAAAAATTGAACGATTAAACCAATTTTTTAACTAAAAACTTTGAATTTTTTAACTGAAATTAATATTCTTCAGCCAAAATCCGAAATTTTTTATTGAATTCTAAGCCCAAAAAAATTAATTAAAAAAAAACTTTCATTTTCAAACAAATAGTTACATTTTTAACTAAAATGTTGAATCTTCAACAAAAAAGTTAAAATTTTTAATTAAAAACTATTAAACTCATCCAATAATATATAAATTTTACAAAATAGTTGACTTTTCAGTCAATAATGATTTTTGTTTAAATTGTTGAATTTCAAAGCCAGAAAAGATGATTTTTTACAAAACAGTGTAAAGTTTTTTTTAACGGAATAGATCAAAGAAATTCAACAATTTAAAAAAAAGTCCTTATTGACTGAAAAGACAACTCTTGTGTAAAATTGATATATTTTTGGATGACTTCAACAGTTTTTAATTAAAAATTTAAACTTTTTTGTTAAAGATTCATCATTTTAGTTGAAAATGTAACTATTTGTTTGAAAATGAAAGTTTTTTTTTAAATTAATTTTTTCAGACTTGGAAATCAATTGTTTTGTAGCAAATTTTTCTTTCTGGTTTAAAAATTCATCTGCTTTGGGAGAAATTTCACCTTTTATGTATAAAAACTTAAATATCTGAATGAAAAGCTATTTGTTTTGATTGAGAATTTATTAATTTTTCTATAAAATTTTTTTTTTGTTGGATTAATTTTTTTTTCGTTTCAGAATACACCACTTTTTAGTTAAAATTTCAACTACTTGACTAAAATTTAAACTTATTTGTAAAAAGTCCAGTTTTTAGTTGTAGATTATTGATTTCAGTTAAAAAATTAATCTTTCTGGTTAAAAATGTAACTATTTTGTTGCGAATTTGTTTTTCTCTTTTTTTTAGTTGAAAATTCAATTATTTTGATAGTAAGTTAATTTCGTACATTTTCAATTAGTAAAGTCAAATTTTTATCTAAAAATAACAATGAAAAAATATTAATCTGGAACAACTTAAAATAAAAATAATTTTACTTTTATTTTAAAAAGTTTTTAGTTAAAAAATTTGTTTAATCGTTCAATTTTTAATGTTACGAACTGAAATTTTCTTGAAGGATTATCAGTTTGAGCCTTAAAAATAATAGCGTAATTTATATTTTTTAACCAGAAATCTCTAAAATGTTTAAGTCATGAAAATTTTAAATCGGTAATATCATATTTTAACATAATTTTATTTAAAAAATGGTAAAATTAAAAGGTGTTAAAAGTTTGTATTTCATACGTATGCATCAAAAATTTGTCAAGCTTTAATTTTAAAATTCAAAAGATTTCCACCTCAAATAAATCATTTTCAGATTTAAAAGTTTGAATTTACTAATTTCACCCTGAATTTTGAATTGGAACAGGAAATTTTTCAAATCAATTGTATGTGTTTCCGAATTGGATTAGATATTTTTTGAAAAAACTATAATTCAGATCGAGGACAAGGAATTCTAAAAAATAATTAAAATTTGGAGTTAGGACATGAAAATCTGAAAAATGAAGTATAACCAGGGTACATTATAATAGAATTAATATAATATGAAATTAACTATATATGATATTATAATTATAATAATTTTATCTCAAAAGATATTGATATTAACATTAATATTAATTAGCAGTAAATGATTGTGCTAGAGTTTCAAGCGTGGAAGTTGAATTTATCTATTAAACCGAAAAAATTTAAATAGCCTTTCAAAATTAGAGAATTTATTCATGATAATCATTTAAAATAAAACAATTACAAATTATAAGTACTAACAAGTACAAAATTTTGTACTAACACTTTTTAAAATTGCTTGCAATTTTAAATCTTAAAAATCGAAGTTCCAAGTAGTCATGAAAAAAGTAAAATATAACCAAATTCTAGGAAGATATAGTTTCTTATTGTTTGATTCCAAACGATTCTCATAAACAAATCTTATGATTTCGAAAGTCCGAAGGCTATTTAAACTTTTTTGGTTTAATAGATAAATCAAACGCTTAAAAGCCCAAGCACAATCATTTACAGCTAATTAATATTAATATTAATATAATTATAATATCGAAGAAAATAGTGACATAGAGGAGAAATATAGCCTAAGGACAAGAGAAACTGTAATATAGACACAGAAATATGTAATGATTTAATGATTCAATTATTATCTGTTCAGGTGAAAATTCTAAGAAAGAAGATATGTAGCTTCGTTTTATTTAAAACTTTAAGAGAGCAAAAGAATATAGTAAAAACTTGTAAAAGTATACAATGAAGACAATAAATTCTATTCTATTCTATGTATCCCCCTTGCCAAGGGAGGCCCTTTTACGATCCTGGATCTACCCCCACCACCACGAAGAGCACTTCGCGCCTGAGCCAACGATACCACGGACAGTCAATGCACAACCACTGACGCATGTGATTTTGTCCGTTTTAAAATTCAGTGTCTGATCCAATTTGATTTTCATTTAATTTCTTTTGTCTATATAACTTGGCTTTGTATTGTAAACTTTTGTACTTGAATAAAAACCCATTTTGTATAAATAAACCCTGGTGTTATAGAACGGATTTTTTTGTTTTTAAACATTAATTTTTATAGAAAACTTAAAAAGAATAAAAAATAGTTTAAAAGATTTCTAAAAATTTCAGAAAAGCTTAGGCAATTTTTGCAAACTTCAAAATTTTACGAAAAATTCGGGCCAGTTAAAATGATATTTCGGAATTTTAAATGTGTTGAAGGGATTAAAATATTGTAGAAGTTTAAATAATTTCCTAATATTTACAAAATATTTATAAACAACGAAAATTTTTAATGAATAGAGAAATATTCTATAAAAAATGAATTCTCATCTACCAAAAAACAACGAATTTAAAAAACACGTATTTAAATTTTAAACAAACAAAAAAACAATATTTTACAATAAGAATTGAAAATTTTCACCATTTATCACCGCGGCGTATTAAAATAATTAGTAAGACTTTGATTAATAGTATTGGAAATTAATCTTTCAACAAAAAAAATTTTCAATCTTAACCAAATTCCGTGATTTTTCTAGTTTTTCTACAACTTTTTTCAAAATTCCATGACTCTGCTAAGTTTTCCAGGGTTCGTATAAAACAAATAATAAATAACTTACGTATCGTCCCATCTTTGAAAGGTTTTAAGAGAATAAACGAATAAATGAGAAAATATTATATTTGAAAGGATTTTTTTGTTAATTCAATTTTGAGAGAACATTTAAAAAGATATTAAAACATTCTAAAATATTTCTATAAATTCCGACGAAGAAATCCGGAATATTTTAAGGCAGTTATGAACAAATTTTTTAAAGATTTAAAAAAATTTTAGGATAAATTCGGGACAGTTTAACAGATTCTGAAATTTATAGAAAATTCTAATTAATGAAAAGTATTTTCGAAAATTGACCAAATATTTAAAAAAAACACCTTAAATTTGTAACAAAGAACTAAAAGGATTAATTTTCAAGCAGTGAAAAGAACAATGGAATATGTAGTTAAGTTTTCAACAAAAAAACAACGCATTATAAAAAAAGTTTAATTTTTATTCAAAAAGGCGAGTTTTTAACCTAGAACAATTATTTTCTACTAAAAAACAACAAATGTGGATACTAACATATTAAAATTGTGAATTAAATAGATTCATTTGTGACTGAAAAAAACCAATTTTGAAGGAAAAATAGAATAGTTCAATTTTCATTAAAAAATATGACTTTTAAACCTGGAAGATACATTTTCTACCAAAAACCAATGAATTCAAAAAATATATAGTAATCTTTAAACATTAAAAAAATACGAATTTTCAATAAAAAAGTTTTATTTGCCACCATTTTTTCACCGTTATGTACCAAAATAATGGTAAAGACTTTTATTAATATATGTGTAGTCTTTGCAATTAATCTTTGAATACAAAAAAGCAGTAATTTTTTGGAAAATTTGTAATTGTGCATAATTATCAAAATTGCGTTCAGATCTTCTAGATTCTTTTAGGGCAATTTTTTAATTAAAGGACCCCAAATGCACTTAGCCATTTTATGAACTGGAAACTGGAATAGACATTATACGCGGAATTGCCCACTCCGATCTTCTCTACCTACAATTGTCAAACTGGAAAAATGCTGCCCCGCTTGACCACTCAAGTAGAAGCGTCTATCATCTATTTGTGATGTGTGACAGAATGCAAAAGTTTGGAACTAAATTCTATCGCTCATAACCAAGATGACGAATTAGCGGGAGGATTCAAATTAGTTCACGAATATACGTGATGTTACTAAAGTGGAATAAAGTTATGTAAAGGTTACGAGATGGCAATAAATAAGCAATATATGTCAAAACAATACCTCTCTCTGCCTTAAGGTTAAAATAATAATTATACTTAGAACAAATTCACCGTTAGGTCATCGCTATTTTTAATACTAAATATGAGTCATAGTACTATTTAAGTATCCTTATAATATTGAGGCGCAATGAGACAAATGTAAAACACAATAGCTAAGGACTTTAGACTTACGAATTTTTATATTTTAATTTTAGAATGAGTCACATTATGACTCATTTCCTGTAGGCGGAATAAAATGACCTACTTTACTATTAGGTAAACGATCGGAAAATTCCATGACGTCAGCATTTCCATTGGTTTTAACCAAAAAAGAGAGGGAATCCCCCACCCAAAACGAAGGTAATAAGTGAGCTTGCATAGCGGGAAAACGGCAGATTTTTGTATCTCGGATCCGCAATTTTCACCTTAAACCGACGACAAATTAACTTAACAAATTGAAATTAAATCTATTCTGAGACTATGTAATAAAAATAAAATCTCAAATAGAAAGTTCAAATTACTTAAACGCGAAGCGCATCGTCGCGATCGGCTCTCGCCGACTATTATAGACAAATTATCAATACGTTAATCAGAAATTGTGTAACAACCAACTGAATTGTTTGTTAGATAAATATTTATATGTGCACATAGTGTATAAAAATGGAACATTAATAACTTCAATATGCTAATAATATATTTTGAAGTGATAAGTTAAATCGAGTTTGATTTCCAAACCTTAGTGCTCTCCCGGTTATGATTTTAATCATACAACGGCAACAACGAATCAGCGTCCGACTACAGTAGAATTAAAATTCTACTACAGCGCCAGTGACGTAACACTATTTTAGTTCGTAAACTGGTTATAGGGCATTAGGGGCGCGTTATTTTTGTTCGCAAAAACTTAGGGGCAGAGGGTGCGCTGCGGGAAATCGCTCGAAATTGAATACATGGAATCATGGACATAGAAAACACGGGACTAGGCATGCTATTCTGGGACTGATGCAATGAGGGGGAGGTCTGCAATTTTTTGATGTCCCGCGACAAACATGGCAGCGCCCACATGTTTAAAGTTTCTTTCACAGTTTGTCGGCCCAAAACACTCGTGCACATAATCAAGTGGCACATCGTAAGATGGCGGCCCTATCTACTCATGGAATTTTTCCCCTTCCCGTGAACTCAACCCCGCTCGCCAAGTTCTGATAGCATGCCTAGTCCTGTGTTTCCTATGTCCATGCATGGGATCGACAATCTCCCACCTCATCTCTGATAAATATAATTTTCCTAAGATTCTCGAGAAATTTTAAAAATATTTTTGAATATTTCAGATGTGTCGAAAATGAATCTGAAAAATTTAAATGTGAGGAAAAATTCGAGCAAGGTTAAAAGATATTGATGACTTTTAGATGTTTGGAAAAAATATTTTATAAATTTGCGAAAATCTTTTTAGGTTTTAAAATATTTTTAATAATTTTAAATCTTTTAAAATTCCTAAATATCTCTGAAACCGACTCGAAATTTTTTCTAAAATTTTTATGAAATTCTTGAAAATTAACAAAATGGTTTTAAAATCTCATCAATATCTCATCAATATCAATATCTCATCTGTATTAGAGCACAATAAAGAACGTTTAGGTACTTCATTTGGGTAGGAACTTCACTGAAAATGATTTACAACACACAACAAAGGACTCAGATATAAATTCCATCGTCATCAGCCGACAACGGTTTCGTGATGTGCATGAAAATCCGAAACTTGGTGGCTACTAGACGGGGCTCTAACAGCTGGCTCGTCCTATATTGTTGAAATCTTTTTTTTTACATCTTTTATTATTAAACTTTGTACTTTAACTTAGTTTTCTGTCAGCTCTTTCCCAAATAAAGTACCTGAACGTACTTTATTGTACTCTAATGCATTTTCCAAAGTTTTACGCTCGATATTTTATTTACAAAAAAAGTTTTTAGGTTCAAAAAAATATTCAGTGTATTGATAAAGTAAGGTCGGTAATATAGGTATTTGCTGTGTCACATGCCGTGAAGTAAATAAATTTTCTTCTTACTCTAAAATAAAAACAAATGTAATCATCTCTTTAAAAGCATTGATTTCTACAGTTTAGTAATATTTGTAATATTTGTAATTTTAATTTTTATAATAATTATATAAATTGTACAAATACATAATATTAAATCGAACATGAATATTGCAATGATAGTGTATTCCTTTATGTCGATAGAGTCTTAAATAAGTATTTCTGCTTTACTTTAAAATAAAAACCAATGTAATAATCTCTTCAAAATCAGAGATTTCGACAGTTTTGTAATATTATTACTTTTCATTTCAATTTTATAAATACATAGTAATAATGGAACGCAATTATTGTAATGACAGTGGGTTCCTTTATGTCTATAGAGCCTTGAGTAAATTAATTTTCCGTCACTGTATAATAAAAAATGTAATAATCTTTTAAAAAGCAGACATTTCTTCAGTTTTGTAATCCTTGTAATTTTTTAAGCTTCTGTACATGCATTACACTGTCAACTAATCCGAGTATTAACCACGAGATGAGAATGTGCCCACACATTAAAAATAAATACTTAAAGTTGTATTGGACTTAATTTGAGACTTGACTTAAATTAAGAAAGTAACTTAATCTAAGTGCGCAATATTCAGTTCTGAAAGTAAGTAGAAGGTAACCTGAAATAACCTGAAAGGCTTTCGTTACCTAAAATAAAGGAATATACCTTCCTGAATTTCAGCTTCGTACTACCTTGCATGATGATTCACTTGTCAGTCAATATTTGGATTATTAAACCCATCAAAATAATTGCATTATTACGAAACTTTTCACTTCGCAACGTGAGCGTCCTTTTAATACATTACGTAACGCAATTTCCCAAAGATTTTGGATCCCACTTTCCCTTCATACCGTTTTTTCCTTCTTCTTACTTTTCCTGTATATTATTGCAACCTAGAACCCAACTTGTATATTTTCTAAAACGAATAACTACTCTCTAAATATGAATCAGTGAAAAATTCACAGTTTGAAATAGTAGCTAGACACTTCTTTGATGAATCAGTGATTTCGGACTTATTCACTAATCAGTTCAGTAAGACCAGAGTAAATCATGTGAAGCATAACCTCTGAATTTGTAAGTTAAGCGTTGTTGTTACTCTTTTACTCAAGAAGCAAGAATAATTCCTTGATGAAATACATTTTTAATTTTCGAGCTGTAAGTCTGCTGAATGAACTGCGGGATAAATATACTCTAACTCGTATAGGAAGTACTTACTTAACGGATATGTACATGGCAGTCCAATCTTAAAATTAAAGTAATATGTGAAGTTGCTTGTCATTTAAAAGCATCCGAAATTTTTCACCTTTTTTAATATTCGATCATATTTATGGGTTTTTAGTTTTTAATAGGATTCTTTGATTGAATGTATTAAACTATTATTTTATTATGATTGCTAAATTGACATGGCCAACCCTCAAAAGTGGTTGTTTCACTGAATCAATATGTAAACCTTTCACTGATTGGCAGTCGCCCACTGATTTAAATCAGTAAAATTTCACTGATTTAGATTTTAAAAGTATATACGAACAGCTGCGCAGTGTCAGTTAGGCGTGAGAAATATCTGGTTTTTAGTTAGAACATTACGCTTAATTTCAGTTAGGATAGAGTATTAATTTAAGGTTATATTAGCTTTCAGTATACATATATTCTTAATTGAAGAGCGAGCATACCTGAATGTCAGGGCGTACCTGCCTGAATTTCAGATAGTTCCGACCTGTACTTCAGGAAACTAATTCCCCTAATTTAATGTTCAGATGTAATTCTTAATTTCAGATTTCCTATGCTCCTTTTTATGGCGCCTTAAAAATAAGCCGAATTTTCGACCTACATTAAGTACTTTTTTTTAGTGTGCACGCAGCCAGCGGGCAGATGTTTATACTAATTTGTTTTTACTTAAATTACTTGTGCGCTCACTTCTTGCATTGCCATCAATTTTTAGTTATCTCTTCGCATAATTTAAAATTATGCAAAAGAAATAAATCACTTTTATGAAATAAAAATTTCTGAAATATTTTATATTTTATATATATGATTCAAAGTTTGTGATAAGGACAACCGCAGGATTTCGCCGGGAGCGTGCGCTAATCTGAAAAACTGAACCCGATCCCAGCGAAATCGCAGTAAAATTTCAGCCACAACCACTTCTCACGACCGTGAGATAGGTGGTTACAGTCTGTAACGGAATTAATACGACGATCCGGCATAAGTCTCGTGCACCCTGAGGAAATCGAGCGACCCAAGGACGAACGCCCTCTGCAATTTTCCCACAAGTGTTTAATCATATTGTTCACACGCAGGGATGCTTTTAGCTTGGTACCTCCATTCACCGATGATAAGGACGATTACTTTAACAGAATATTGCAGGTACAATCGTTGCAACTCCCTTATAAGGTCTCTATACCTATCTTTCTTTTTATTCGCCTTAGCTATGATGCTCTTGTCAGCTGGTGCCAAAAATTCGATAACGAACATGGTTCGCTTCTCGAAGTCAAGAAGAACCACGTCAGGCCTCGAGTGTGCAACAGAAACAATTGCCGAGAATATAAAGTTCCAGTAAATGCGGCACTTCCAGCAATTGACTCGATTTCCTAGGAGCATTTAGAGGAGCGATATTAAGGTCAATGTCGCAAGAGTGACAGATATGGTAATAAAGCACTCTTAGTGCCGCATTATGCCTCTGGATGTAGATTGTTCCCGTATGAGTTGGACAACTAGATAATATGTGTACTAAATGCTCTGGGTGTGCATGGCACGCCCTGCAGCTATCATCGGGAATGTCTTGGCTCAAAATGTGGCAACGGTATGTTAAGGTGGAAATGACACCGTCTTGGCATGCCAAAATGAAACCTTCCGTACCGGACTTCAATTCGGGTGATTTAAGGAAAGCAAAAGTTAGCTCACATGACATTGACTCATCCTCCACACTTCTGTGGAAGATACCGTGCATCCTCTTAGCGAGGAGCTGTTCACCAAATTTTGTCTCTTGTGCTTTCTTATTCCGGGCTATAGTGAAATAGTGAATTTTACATTTATTGGATTAAACAGTGTCATTTTTGTGGTCTCGAAAATAATGTTAATTTATTTAAAAATTTATCGCTCATTGATTTCATCACTCATAATTGAGAGAAAGTCTTCGAAAAACCTATTCTATGTCTAACAATAACACAGACCAACAAAAATGACAACTTTTTTGTACCCATAGTCTATGTTGGGCCCGAAGGATTTTAGTGTTTTGAAAACGAATCCGCCTAATGGACAAAAAAATTAAGGAAGACCTACAGACATCTTTGGGACATCCCTAAAACGTCTTTTCTAACATGTTTTTTGATCATCCTAGGGAAGCTCTTAAAACGTCTAATATGTCACTACAAAAGACGTCCCGAGAACAACTATGTCTTTAAGATGTCTTTGGGTTATCTTTAGGACATTATACGTCTTAGATACGTTGATTGGCCTGACATAGGACGTCCTAGGTACGCGCTAAGGACGTTTTTGGGATTTTCATAGTTTTGTGCACAACTACTAACGCCACTGTTTAGTGCTCCTTTTTATCTTCCAGTTCCATTGTTGATCATCCCGAACCGACTTTTTTCTACGAAATATCGCACACTAACCATTTCAGTTGCTAACCAGTTAGCAGTTTTCAAAAAAAGTCCTGATCGTATTAAATTGCCCCAAATGTATCTAAAAATAGACATTTTTACACTTTTAGATTAGGTTATCTCAAAAACCTCACGTATATGAAAAATTTAGACAGCGGTTTCGTTTTAAGCATACGCAAATCCTTCGGGCTCTCATAGTCCGGTCTTTGAGTACAAATTTGATGGCCTATGTAATTCTTTACTATGAATTATTTTGTTTACTGACCTTTGCCATTATAATTAACATTGACATTTTTTTTAATTTTTGTTATTCAGAAAATTATATTTATTATTTTAAATAATTATATTCAATTATTACTTTATTTTATTATTTCGAGGCGTCCTAACGATAGGATACCAACGCACCCGATCGACTAGATGATACTTAACCAAAAATATAAACAATAAAAAGC
Source organism: Belonocnema kinseyi (assembly GCF_010883055.1). NCBI lineage: Eukaryota > Metazoa > Arthropoda > Insecta > Hymenoptera > Cynipidae > Belonocnema > Belonocnema kinseyi. The sequence continues at coordinate 118,109,955 of NC_046664.1, forward strand.
TAACCAAGAAGTAAGAACTAGAAAGTTTTAGATCGCGAAATTGGACAAGATGGAGCTAGAAGTTGGACAAAACTAGAAGATGCTCGCTCGCTCCATCAAAACATTAAAGTGCTATCTCGAGCGAGTAAAGAATGAAGGTGCCACTTCTCGCTTATAATCTAAACGCGAGAAGTTGCAACCTTCATGCTTTGCTCGCCCAAGATAGAACTTTCATGAATTGATGAAGCGAGTGAGCACCTTTTAGTTTTGGCCAACTTCTAGCCTCATCGTGCTCAAATACGCGAGCAAGACTTTTTAGCGCTAACTTCTCGGTTAGTTTTTTATTGCTTTTATTTTTGGTTAAGTACCGTCAAGTCGTGTCGCGTGCGTTGGCACCCTACCGTTAGGACGCCTCGATTTATACTTTAATTATTATTTAATTATTATACTTATAATGATTATTAAATTATGATTAAAATAATTATTTAAACAAATTTGCAACAAACATGGTTTTTAAATAGAATATAGAGTTCAAATTGTAACCTCCGATGTTTCATTCATCAGAACGTATTAAATTTCGATCAAATTTTAAAACGATTCAATATCATTCGTTTTATGCACATAATAAATCTACAAAAGTAATTCAATTGACTTCATTTACCGAATTTTTTATACACAATTAAATACTATTCATCTGTTTGAAAATTGCAGTCGGCAGATAGGATTCAATTGACTTCAAATTTCGAGGTCAGCTGATGCAATACAATTGCATTGTTTTGCTTCTAATCTTCACTCGCTGGAGAGAATTAAATTGTCTCCAATATTCGCGTTTGCCTCATTGTATTAAACAGTAACAAGTTTACTGCAATTTTAATCGTTACAAATCATATTTAAAATGCATACACTTTTTAGTTAAAAGTTTGATCACATTAAATAGAATTTTTTGAATGGCCGGCAAAAATCCTTGATGGCCGTGAATAGAACGGGAATTTTTTTCTGGATAAAATCGACCACCATAAACATTGAGAATTTTGAATTAGTTATATGAATAAGTTTGTATTGGAAAATTTAACGTTGTTTTGTCCAAATTTAAGGCGTTTGAACTGTGCCATTTAAAATTGAAGCCTTTTCAGCCTACAAAATCGAACTTTTTGAAATGTTTTAAAATGTATTGAACGATTTGTAACCCGTACATGCTATAAAATAATGATAGCTAAACTTACGCTACTTCCTCTTTTTTCTATTCTAATTTTGTTTAAAATTAGAAACCATGGATTGAGGAACAAGCAAAACGAAAGGTTGCGATAATCGAATCATTGATTTAGAACAGTTTAAAATATACAATTATAATTTATTAAAATCAAGTTACATGTGTGGTATCTTGTGAATTTGTTTTTATTTGATTCGACATATGCAGCATGGAACTGCCAGAGAAACTTCGTCTTAGTGTCCACCCTTTAAAAAAAGGAAAAGACTTTAGTGACGAGTTTTTAGATCATATAAAAAAAGAAATGAAGGATAGCAATAATGTTTTCAGAAACTTACCAAGGATTTTTATTTTATTCCCGCTTGGAATAAGGCCCCTTTATTGAAGCTCGAGAATCCTGGTGAGTGACTCGCTTCCTAGTGTTGGTCGATCTCCTTTTCTTTGGTATTGTACAGTAGGTTGCACAATTGCTTTGCACAATAGGTTTGTGGTGTGTTTTTCTAAGGAGGGCTTTCTTGATTGTTAAAGGGGCTCACAGAGTTTGAGTTGAAACTGATGCTAAGTTATTTTTATCAGGTAAATGATATTTTACTGGTTTCACTCGTTTCACTGATTCTAAACGTGGTTTAAAAAGTTCCGGAGAGTTGTTGGGTAGCGGTTCAATGGTAGAAATCTGATCCGGGGAGGTCAAATAATCTCTTGGTGGACCATTTCCTGACATTGATTTATGGCATGATGACACAGATCTTGGAATATTGCGTAGATGGGAGGCCACGCGCCGGTCTTTGCAATTTATTGTCTTGGGGGGGGGGGGGGGGGGGGGGGGCAATCAAAGACCACATATCATTATGACGTTTATTGCCTTTTCACCAATTGGGCCATAGTAGATAGGCCTCGAGTGTTCCTTCGTGAGGCTTGCTTCCTTCTGATTGGTTATGACTTCTATCACCGCGCATTCACGTGATTCACATTGGTATTACTTGATATTTCTTAGAATTTGACATAGAAAATATAACATGATTCAAAGTATAAATATCATATGTTTATGACAATAATAATTAACAATAATTGATCATGGTTATTAATTCAACTCATTTGGAGACGATCTCCTATCTTTTCGTGATGAAAATTATCTTGTTTTGTTTACGAGGTTTTGGTTCATAACAGTTTTAAATTACTGTATAAAACCAATCATGTGTCGTGTATTTGTTTTGATAGTTTCCAAGTGCTTATTTAAAGACACAATGTGCAGAAAAAGTGCACAAATCACGAATCAGTCGTACAATTCAGTTTTTTCTCGACCAAGCCGAAAATTGGAAAATTTACAAAAAATCGGAAGCTTTTTATAATCTTATGGAAGAAAATATGAAACCGACAATGATGTTTTTCGACGTTCCAAATCTTCGTCCGCCAGAAATGAATTTGAAGATGTCAGGTAAGTAGATTTTTCTTGTTATAATAAGGATCTGCTAGTTGGATTTTGCTTTCTGAACAACATTTTTTTGCAGAATCAATTAGGAAAAAGTGTCCATGTGAAAGTGGACAATGCTCGTGCAGAGTGTTTAGCGGAACTATTCGTCCTATAAAAAAATTGACACTAAACAATTTTTCGGAGCACCTAGGGTGCATATTTGTGGGGGGGGGGAGGGGCGGAGGCAAAAATTGTTTTGCGCTGTTTATAGGACAATTTTATGACTCATGTGACCTTTGGAAGCCCTCTATCTAACCCAATTTCTCTGACTAATTTTCTTTCAGGTATTTATTTTCATAGAATTTCAGTAGATGCAATAATACTTCAGTCGATTTTAAAGAATTTGCTCAAGAGAAGTGAGGTGTTTCGCAAAGTTTCAAAGATTTCAAGAGATTTGAAATTAGAAATCAATGCATTTTTAAAACTAAAATCTATGAATTATTTGGATTTTTAAATTATTTAAAGCTGGTTAAAATTCTTTTAGATTTAACTTGAATTGTTGCATTTTTAGGAAATACCTGTTTATTATTGAAAATTCGACTATTTGGTTGATAGTTTGACCCTCATTTTAAAAATTCATTTTTATCATTTTTTTCAAATGAAAACTAAACTGTTTAGTTCTTTATTTTTCTTTGAAACCCAACAATTCGGTAGAAATGGAATTTGGTTTCAATTTGATATAGTTTGTTGTAAAATTCGTTCTTTTCGGTAGATAATTAATTGTCTTGCTTGAAAATTCTAGAGTTTGTTTAAAAATTAATGCTACTTGTTGAAAAATTTCTTTTTAGGTCGAAAAGTAGTTTTTAAATAAAAATTGAACTGTTTCATTGAAAATTAACTTTTTGTTAAATTTTTATATTTTATTATTGAAAAGTCCACTATTTGGTATAGACAATTTGTTATTTTATCTTTAAAATTCGTCTGTTCTATAAAATATTCTCTTTTTTTCATTCAAATTTGGTTTTTGGTAAAAATCTAGCCAATTAAAAAAATTAATCTTTGGTAAATATAAGTATCTTGTTTAAAAATTTAACTATTTGGTTAGAAATGTATGAATGTCGTTTAAAAATTCTACTTTTTTTTAAAAGTTTACCTTTCTGGTTAAAAATGTAATTATTTGATTGACAATTCAACTATTTTGTAGAAATCTGGTATTTTTAGCTTGAAAGCTCCACTATTTTTTTAAAAATTGATGTATTTTGTTGAGAAATCGTATTTACAGCAGAAAATTAATTGTCTGGGTTGAAAATTTATCTATTTTGACTTGAAAATTTTACATTTTAAATGAGTTTTTTTTCTTCACTGCCAGAAAAATCTTTCTTTTTGAGGATTGGAGTATTTTCTTTAAAATTTCTCTTTCATAGTTTAATTCAACTGTTTTTTATTCAAAATAAAAATCTTTTATTGGTTAAAACATTAACTATAATATTTTTGTCGAAAATTGATATTTTTTGGTTGCAAATGCGGAACTACTTTTCTAAAAGTTAACCTACTTTCTTAATTTATAAGAAACAATAAGGTTTTACTAAACCACCCATCCAAAAATCGGCTATAACGTTATTTCTGGATAATCCCTGAATAAATCACGGAAATAAAATTAGTCAGCAAAAATTGCCTTAGCCAGATGGTTTCCAGTGGCCACATACGTCCTATCCTATATTAAAAAAAAACTATAATATAATAAAACTATATCAAATTATATTTGACTACGTCAAATCTATGAATCCCTAAAAAATACCTCCTTTTTCTTAAATAAATCTTTCAAAGTCCATTGAAATGTTATTAAATCCCGTGAAACCTCGCGAGTTGAAAAAACCCTGACAATCATTAAAATCCTCGGAAACCTTATAAAATTCCGTTAAATCTTTTAAAATGTGTTATAATCTTTTAGGTCTAGTAAAATATTCCCATGACCCCATAGAAAACTGTTTATCGCACAATGTTTCAAACGCTTTAAAATCCATTCAAATTATCGAAATCTGTAAATGCCAGGGCATTTTAAATAAGAAGTTAAAATGTTTTAAGTCCTTTGTTAATTTTATCAATTGATTCTCAGGATGAATGTAATAAAAACTTTAAAAAGGTAAAAACAAAATCCATGAAATTAATTAAATTGATAAGAATATAAGTGAATTAGAAAAATTCCAAAAAGTTCCCAGGAATGAAAAACAATTGAGGATAAACTAATAGAAATTAAAGTTGAATTCCAAATCTAATCTCAAATATCTTGAAATCTTTGAAACTCTGCGAAATACCTCACTTCTCTTGAACAAATTCTTTCAGGCTGAAATATTATTGCATCTACTGAAATTCTATGAAATCTGGTGATATTTCCTAAATTCCTCCAAAATTTATTAAAATGTCTTGACAGATTTATAAAACCATTGCAATTATTAAAGTCATTGTAAAGCTTATAAAATCTCGTGAATTTTGATTAGATATCCTAAAACGGAAACATTGACCAAAGACGAAATAAAAAAAAAAAAAAAAAATTTAATAGATTTTCGACCAAAAACGAAAATTGAATGAAAAAAAAGAATATTTTAGAGAAAAATGAATTTTAAAGACAAAATAACGAATTGTCTATACAAAACAGTGGACTTTTCGATCACTAAATATAAAAATTGAACAAAAAGTTAATTTTCAATGAAACAGTTAAATTTTTAGTTAAAAACTACTTTTCGACCTAAAAAGAAATTTTTCAACAAGTAGTATTAATTTTTAAACAATCTTTAAAATTTTCAAGCAAGACAATTAATTATCTACCGAAAAGAACGAATTTTCAACAAACTATATCAAATTAAAACCAAATTCCATTTCTACCAAATTGTTGGATTTCAAAGAAAAATAGAAAACCAAACAGTTTAGCTTTAATTTAAAAAAATGATAAAAAATGAATTTTTAAAATGGGGGTCAAACTATCAACCAAGCAGTCGAATTTTCAATAATAAATAGGCATTTCCTAAAAATGCAACAATTCAAGTTGAATCCAAAAGAAATCTCTTGAAATCTTTGAAACTTTGCGAAATACCTCACTTCTCTTGAACAACTTCTTTAAAACCGACTGAAATATTATTGCATCTACTGACCCAGTGGGCACAAAATTTAACGACGTGTTTACGGCATCATTACGACATCTTCACGACAACTTTACGACATTCTATGTCCATGTCGTTTCGGTGTCTTTGCGATATCGTAAAGACATCGTCAGATCATACGACTTATTTACGATATCGTAAAGACACCTTAACGAAATGGACATAGGATGTCGTAAAGTTGTCGTAAAGATGTAACGATATCGTGAAGACGTCGCCAAACTTTGTGCCCACTGGGGAAATTCTACGAAAATAAATACCTGAAATAAAATTAGTCAGCAAAAATTGGGTTAGATAGAGGGCTTCCAATGGCCACATGAGTCATACAGTTGTCCTATCAACAGCGTAGAACCATTTTTGCCTCCCCCCACATATATGCACCCTAGGTGCTCCGAAAAATTGTTTAATGTCAATTTTTTATAGGGCCAATAGTTCCGCTAAGCACCCTGCACGAGCATTGTCCACTTTCACATTGACATTTTTTTCTAAATGATTCTGCAAACAAATGTTATTCAGAAAGCAAATTCCAACTAGCAGATCCTTATTATAACAAGAAAAATCTACTTATCTGACATCTTCAAATTCATTTCTGGCAGACGAAGATTTGGAACGTCGAAAAACATCATTGTCGGTTTCATATTTTCTTTCATAAGAATATAAAAAGCTTCCGATTTTTTGTAAATTTTCCAATTTTCGGCTTGGTCGAGAAAATACTGAACTGTACGACTGATTCGTGATTTGTGCACTTTTTCTGCATATTGTGTCTTTAAATAAGCACTTGGAAACTATCAAAACAAACACACGACACATGATTGGTTTTATACAGTAATTTAAAACTGTTATGAACCAACACCTCGAAAACAAAACAAGATAATTTTCATCGCGAGAAGATACGAGATCGTCTCCAAATGAGTTGAATAAATTCTTAGTTCACAGATCCGCAATATTTAAAAAATTTAATTTTCCTCTAATTGTTATCTTTAATTTGTTTAATAATGAACAACATTAAATAAGGGAATTCAAATTTCATTTACAACTTGGTCCACCGTATCACTGCACCTATGTCAATTCATCATGGCAGCCACCCAATAAAATGCGAGAATTCAAAAATGGCTCTTGCGGAAACATCTTTTTAATATCTTTTTACAAACTCCGGTGTAATGCGGGTTGTAAAATGGGGAAAATTCTTCTACACGCAACAACCCTATGACTACAATAATCTTGTCTTTATTGTATATAATTATCTTTCGGTAGTAAAAACATGACATTCTATTAATAAACGATACACATATTCGGACTTACAAATATCCTGATAGCAGTAATTACAATAATCCCTCAAATATATTATGCGGGCGTTATTTTTTATTATAATTCTAGGCTGAAATCGGTTATTTAAACGCAACTGGACAGTTACTCTGATAAATCAGAGCGGGATTCTTGAAGTCCAATATTTTTGAGACCCATACTGCAAGATCAGGTGTGGATAAAGTATGAGAGCCGAGGACGACTGGATCCTTTGAAAATCTATCTGATGAAGCCTTTCATCATACTCTCTTATCCAAGCCATTTTATGAGATTGTAAGCAGGAGAGAGAAAGAGAAACCCATACATCCCCCGCCCCACACGCCAAACATGAGGAAGATATGGGTGATTTTAAAAAAGTTGGCCATTTTTTGTCTAAGCTCTGCAATCAATAATAAAAAAGAGGATGGCAATGCAAACAATTTTCATAATAGGAGCTCAGCATGAAGAAAACCCTCCCTCATTTTGATGAATCTCAATTATTTGTAATTGTAGTTAAAAATAAAAAATCAGATGGCCGTGCCATGGCTAGAGCGTGTTGAACTCACTTGCTGGATGCCGGCATTGATCCAGAATGGACAGCAGCAATTATCTACTGAAGATGCTAATGTGTCTCGTATGGTCACAAAGAATCGATGGATCGTTAAGGCTAGGAATGGGCATTTTCGCTCCTTATACAAATTCTTTTAAGAAACAATTATTATACCTCATCTATATTACCTTCACGAATTTTATTCCATCGCTTCCGCACTCATTAATAGATATCACCAACCAATATTTATGGAAGGTGCAACAGTTGAACACGCAAAAGAAATTATTCGAAAAAGCCAAACTCCAAACATATTACAAGAGCTACTAGAGGTTGAAAATCTACGCATAGGACGCGATCAGTGGGTTCGACTTCAACAAAATGTGGCTCCTGATTTTCCTATTTTTGATTTACAATATTTACGAGATATTACCATTAGTATTTATCAGGTAACTCTTGCTCCTTCATACATCCAAGATAAACTAGACAGAGATGGCGGAGAAGAAATTGAAGTTGATATGAACATGACCGTCCCTGGGCTGATAAGATTGAAACAGTATTCTCGATTTCGGCGTGAAACGACGCAACAAGTCTTTATTTCATACCGTGTACACGATGAAGAAGAAATAGAAGAGGACAATGTAATCAGTGGTTACTACTGTACTTCCAATCAGGAACCAGGACCTTTGGTAGCTGTGCACATGTCGCCTGCATCCTATGGTATTTAGATTACGCTCAACATCAACCAAACGTTAAGTATCTGAACAGCAGGTTACTGAACATTATTAATGACGTAAATGAACAGCACCAATAAGAGTCTAATAAAACGGTGAGTTTGCATTCTTTGTATCTCTTTCAACTAAGACGTAAAAATATACTCACTCTTTTCAACTCATATAATAACTCCCTCACCTAATCAATCACTCATTCACTTACTTACTCACTCATACACTCACTCACTCACTAAACTTTTCGATCATTCACTCATTTATTTAATCACTAAATCACAAAATCACTCCTTCACCCTCGCCCTCACCTTCGCCCTCGCTCACTTCATTATTTTCACTATTTACATGACACTTACTCATTTGCTCTTTCTTTCTCTATAGTACTCAGCCACTCAATCAATTGGTTACTCAATTACTCAGTCATTCAGGCTTTCATCCCACCCCCCGCTCACTTTTCAAACTCATGTAAATATAAGCAGTAACATGCATTATGTATATATTCATTATGCTTGGTGTGTGTACTTTAGAACACTTTACTATAAACCTTTGATGATCTGGAGCGTCAAAATGGCGCATAGGATTAAGTTTTGGCATTAACATATTTTTTTCAGCATGAAGAGATGTGCCAAATGGCAAAGTTTGAGCCAATTTTACGGAGAGCCATTTTCAATGTATTTAGTACGGGTTCCCTTGTCCAGATATCTTAATCTTAAATAACATGTTTTTGGGTATCGATCATCAGAGAAATCGTGGCGTTTAAAGCTATATTAGATTTAATTGCAGCCGCATTCATTGAATTTAAAAATCTCAGATTGACTGAACGGTGTGCCTAGATAAGTATTAGTGATGCCGCCTGGTGATATTTTTCGATACTGAAACGATACCGATACGATACTCCCCCTCCAGTCTCGGATTTGTATCGCTCGGCTTTGTGTCGTATCGGAAAAATATTGTAAGTGTTGTCAAAGATATTATAAACGTAGATGCGGTACGAGGCGTCGGAGTGGGAATTATATATATAGGACATCACATTTTCTGCCTTATCGAGGTGATGCCCTTATCGTACTAAGAAGTCGAAATCTTGTTTTCTCATTCTTAGTAAAATATGACGGTGAAGCAGTAGAAAGATTTTTGAGGTTAGAAAATTTTGACATGTATGTATCGCTGAATTTTTCAGATCTGAAGCTTTATCCAGGTTTTCGGTACAGTCTTTTTTTTAATTCTAAAAAAAATGTTCTCGAAAAATCATATTTTTAATTTTTAAAAAAGTATTATAGAAAGACATTTCGAGATAAACAAGCGCTGAAAACATTTTTCTTTGACAAATTTTTTTTTTAAGTGAAATAATCAAATATTTATGCCAAAGAAACAACTTTTTAAATGTTTGAAGTGTTTAAACATTATTGTTTAAATTTAAAATTAAAATAATTAAAACAAAATATATTTCTGGATAAGATATTTTGGTTGAAAATTTATATAGTATTTTTTAAATCACAAAAGTGCTGCCGAAAAATCGAAATGTTAATTTAAAAACGTGTGTTTTTGTTTATTAATTTTTCGGTAAATTTTTTTGTATAATTTTAATTTTTAAATTCAAACAATAATTTTTAATACTTTAAATATTAAACAAAAATTTATTGGATAAAATATTTTATTATCGTATTTTTAATAAATAATTAATATTGATTAAGAAACAATTTTATTTAGGGAGTTTTATTATTTGGGAATTTTCAAATTCGTTAATATTATAAACTGTTCAGGAATTTTATTAGTTTTGGAATTGTATTTTTCGGGACAGAGAGATTTACCGAGTCGAAAATTTTATTTTTGTGGACATTTCAGCCCTCCCCATAGAATTACAGAAAATTTGCTCTAATTATAATTTCGGCGCTCGATCTTGTTGATTTTTTCCTACAGTATTAATAGAAAAAAAATTGTATGGAAATTTTTGATATCATAAATTTAAAGATAATCACAATTAAAAAATTAAAAATTCGCTGTACATCCAATTTTTATTCTTGGATCTTGGCAATTTTTTCTAATCTATTTCAGTCACTGATAGACGGGGGTGATTTTGTCTTAGAAAATAAGTGATTAAAATTGAAAAAAATTGAGTAGGCTTTTTTGACATCTAGGTATGCAAAAAAGGTAAACTTCAGAAGTTATAGGTTAGGTCAAAAATAAAATTCTTGGATTCGAAATTGTTACAACGCGAAAAAGTTTTAATTTAAAATTAAAAATTACGAAAATACACCATTTTCTATGTTCATTTGCAATCCAGCTAGTTACTTTCTTTCGCTTCTTTTGAAAGTCGATCCTTTGCTGTCAGTTATCTTTTTAAAATATACCTTGAATTCAACACATTTCAAATTAAATGTTTGCAGCTGCATTTAGATTGAATTATACAAAGGTTTTTTTGTTTTAAATATAAATTAATTAAAACATTTTATTTGTTTTTCACGATTGTAGTTTATAACTTCTAAAATGGAATAATTGTAGCTCAAACATGAAAAAGTATAGACTAATTTCAAATATAAATAGTTTCTATCACATACATTGAACTATTAAAACCTCTGACCTTTTTTAAGGTTTTTAAAACTCTTTTAAAGACTCTTTTTTAACAATTTTGGTTGTGATTTCTTAATAAAAGAATAAGTGCTATTTAGTCTCCAGAACAGCAATTTCAAAAATATTTAAAGCCTTATTAATTGAGACATTTTAAATTTGTAGTCTTCAGTATAGTGAATAATTTCAAATTTAAAGCTATTTAAATATGCCATCTGAATTTTTGAATGGAAAGTGCCTCAAACCGTCGACATTTGATAAAATCTGAAAAAGTCATCTTTCATAAAAAAAACTAATACCTTTTCATTTTGGATGAGAATGTAGAAATTATCAACAAGATTTGTAGAAAATCTTTTAACGAATAAAACGATTGTCCCGTAAGTTAAAACCGAAAAATTACTATTTCAAAAAAATGAAAGTTGTTCTAAATATTAGGCTAGACTCGCGACCGGGACAAATCGGGAAATGAAAGTAAATTTAAAAATTGAACTGCAGTTCGAGTATTAAAAATTTAACAGTGATTGATTTTACAAGATGATTCTAGATCTGTTCAGAATGATATAATTTACATATTTTAACGTTATAATTTGAGAGCAAACGTTTGAATTAATGGCTTCTTAAATGAACGACTTTATTCAATTTCTAAATCTTTTTGAAGTATTATTGCAGTATAAAATATTCCAATTTTAAACTATTTAGTTTGGAAATTTGAAAAAAAAAAACAATTTTCAATAGTAAACAATTTGAAAATGAATTTTCACAATTTCAGAGTGACAAATTTAAACTTTGAATGTTACAATTATAATTATTTTATTTTTTTATTTGTATTTCGAAGGTAAAAGTATTTCATTTTTATTCTTAAAGAACAGTTAAATAATCATTAATTTAGAAAAAAATAAAATACGCTGGAGGTTTCTGCATGTTTCAAGGAAAAGAACAAAATTTGGAGCTTCTCAAGAATTTTGAAATATTAGGGAAAAAATGAAAATTTCTGGGTAGATTTAAAATGATTTTTTATTTGATTTCTTATTTCGAAAAAGTACATAACTCAAAGAGAGTGTTTAAAAATATTTCAAAACATTTCAAAAGATTGAAAATATTAGCAAAAATCTGGAAGCTCTTAAAACAATTTTGTGTGCAGGATTTTACAAAAATGTTAGGAAAAATGGGAATCAGTCTAAAAGACATTTACAAGTTCCGAAAAATTTAAAAAATAATTGAAAAATTACATAATTTTGAGAGGAGGTATAAAAGTACGGCACCACTGAAAAATTCCCGAAAGCGATGAACGAAAAATGCCAAAAAATGAAATTTCCGGCGCTTTAAAGTAAAAAAATTTCAGTCTAAATTTTCTTCGTACCTACATAATAACATTTTTGAAACAAACTTTGCAGGATTCAATTCAACGACGATTTATATCAAAATTTATTTATTTTTTTTATTAATAATAAATTCGATTTTTCAGAATTTTTTAATATTTTTTTAAATACTATGGATATTTTCAAACAAAATTTTTTATAGAGAAATATATATTCAATTATTAGAGTTTAAATAAATAAATAATATTTAATACACAATTTTTTGAATTGTTTAAATTCATGAATTTTATAATTCGGATATTTTATAATTCAGCCATTTTCTTTAGGGATTTTTCAAATTCGGTAATATCTTATTGTCCGGATTTTATTTATTTTATTATTTGTGAATTCTCAAATTCGACTTTTATATTTCGGAACTTTTATAATTTCGGGAATTTTATTCTTTGGTTATCTTTCAGTTTACGTATTTTACAATGTCGGGAAGTTGGTTTTTCGGGATTTTTCAGTCGCTTTTTCCAAAAAATAAAATTCCCACACAACTGTAAAAATTCCGAAATTTTAACATTGTCGAAATATAAAAGTTCCGAATTGGAAAATTCTCGGCAATTTACAGTCCTACTGAATTTGAGAATTGCCGACAGAAAATTTCCGAATTATACAATATGCGGGCCAGACAACTCCGTAGTTGAACAATTAAAAAATATTTTGTTAAAAAATATTTTTTTAAATACAATAATAAAATAATTACACAAAAGAAAGAACTTCTTCAACGTTTAAAGTTTCTAAAAATTATTGTTAGAATTTAAAATAACAATAATTGAACAAATATATTTTTGAATAAAAAACTGTCCAGAATTTCATTATTCTAGCATTTTTTTTTTTGCAGAATTTTACATAAATTTTACGACAAAAGGCAATCATTATAAATATATTTAAAAGTTCTGAAAAACTTAAAAAATAATTTGAATTATATATATATATATATATATATATATATGTCGGGTAAGCTGTAGTAATTATAATAATTTAAAGTTTATTTTAAAATATACTTTATGGAACATGATATTTTTTATGAATGTGCCAATGAAATTCTGTTCGTCTAATTTTGTTTGCCAATGTGAAACGTAAACTGGCTTGGAACTGCCGTCTTAACATCTAAAAACCGAAAGAACAATTTTCCTATCACTTGGAATTATAATTATATTTTTATAAAAACGTTAGAATATTTAATAATTAAGAAATTGCAAATTACATACGAGAACTTGATCAGACGAATAGTCGAAAAAAATAGAAATTGCAGACCACAAAAATAAAAATAAAAAATAAATAATATTAAAGAACTATATAGAGACAATATATAGAATGAAAATTATAAGTAATATTTTTAGAATTAGTGGAAAATATATGAAACCGTAATATAAATTACTCATCGACTTTTATTTGAGGTATTTATTAAAATAACCATGTTTTGCAAAGTTATAAATGTAAAAATGTTTTAATTGGCCATTTACTTTCAATCCGAATGGTACTTGTCTGAGCTAAGTTACTATCAGTGCGCCTCGAGGGGCCTACGGAGAGTTGCTTACAGCACTCCAAGTGGCTGTTGGAAAAATATATCGATGTGACTTCGTGGGTGCTATCTACGTGTGGCGGTGTGTAGAGGGGAAGTGACTTTTTTCGCCGGACGCGCTGTCTTTATTTATGGCGGGCAACTACTAAGCCCGCACTACGTTTATAATATCTTTGGTGTTATCTCGTATCGGTATCGTATCGAAATTTCGAGACAAAATGACCAGATAGGATTTTTCTCGTTCACAATAGGATAGAGAGTGTAGGGTTGGTCATGTGGGAGGGCTGCGAGGAGCTTAGCCCTTTGAGAGAAGACCTTGAAGGAAAAGAATTTTATATATTCTAAAAATCTAAACTCTAGACTAGACCTCTATAGTTTACACTGCCGAAGAAATGTTATAGCACTCACTAAGATAGTTATTTGGTTCATTCAAATAAACTGAAACTTGTTTCAATTCAATTTTTAAATCAAAGCGTTTACATGGAGAAATAAAAGTTTGTTTCATTTAAACAAAAGTTTTTATTAAAATAAGTTCTCTTACTTTTTATTTGTTGAGCAAGAGGCACAGAGATATTCCTCAACTTCTATTTGAAACAAAACCTATTTTATGTTTTATGTTTGCTTATTTATTTATCTTATAATTAGTGGAAGTTTAAGAGTGATTTAGAAGTTTTAAAATGATTCAAGAATAATTTAAATCGTGAAAATATTGCAATAAAATTTTAACAAAAATTACATTTTTGCAGATAGCCAGCAACACATTTAGAAGCTTTTCAAGCATTTTGAAAGGTTTCAAGAAAATAATGAATTTTCTACAGTTTCTTAGATAAATTTTATAATTAATTTTAATTTTTTATTTCAAAAACAACAATTTTTAATATTTCAAAAACTTTCAAACTTGGCCCAAAAAGAATCTGAAAGATTTTAAGGTTTTATTTTCATTTTGCAGTTTTTTTTTAATTTCAGGAGAAATTCAAAATATTTAAATAGATACTTAATTGTCAAAGAACATTTAAAAAAATGAAAAAGATTTCTCTAAAGGTCGAATAAAATTTAGAAGGTATAAAAGCAATTTTTGTAATTTTTGAATTGTATCCAATTTTTTTTATTCGTGTTAGTTCCAAAGACTTTTAGGAATCTTTCACGAGAAGTAAATTTCCAAATATATAGAACAAAACATTTAGAAGCGTTTCACGTGTTTTAAAAGATTTCAAGAAAATAAACTTTTTTTAAGTTTTCTGGAAAAATTTAAATTGATACTTTTTGTTTTCGAAAAATTAATTTGACGAGAATATTCAAAAAAGATTTTAAAGTATTTAAACACATGTACAAACTTTTTATAAAAAGAATGTGGAAGGTTTTTAAGTTATTTTTTCAATTTATCTAATTTTTTTAAAGGAAAAGTTCAAATTATTTTTAAAAATATTAAGAATTTTTCGACGTTTTAAAAACATTTCAAGGTTATTCATGATTTAAAAAGAAATAAGCAAAACTTTCAATTAAAAACGTACATTTTTTAACATTTCGGAAAAAACTTTTAAATAATTTTGAAAGGTTAAAAGAAAATACAAATATTTTCTCAAAATTCTTGGAAAAATTTGAAATAATTTTTTATTTTAATAATTACTTGTTAAAGAATATTGAAAAAGATTAAAAAATAATTCTACAAAATGTGAAAGATTTGTGGAAATGTACAGGTGCAATTTTCGCAATTTTGAAAGTTTTTCATAATTTGTTAGAAAAATTCGAGTTAATTTGCAAGATAAGAACTAATTTTAGAATTTTTAAAGAATAAAATAAAGAAAAGTTCTGTACATCTTTCTAAATTCATTTCTAACGTATCTGCATTCGTTAGATATATTTTTAAGTTTTCTGTGAAATCGCAGACAAAAATTGGATGTATACTTCAAAATCAAAATGGTAATACTGATTATCCTTTTTAATTTTTTTAACTTGCTTATATTAATATTATCTTCACAATTATTGAAAAAATATGGAAAAATCTAATCACAAATTTATTAATATTCTTATTATCAAAACAAAAATAAGGAATTGACATTTTACGAAAAAAAATCAGTAAAAGCTTTCTATCGACACTTAATCATGATTGACTCTTTTAGAAAAACATAACTTAAAAGTAGCAGCAAAAAAGTTAGTGAGCACCGTTTTGATCAAAAATGGGTTTATTGCATAGAAAATGTATAACAAATTAATTTCCTATTGTGGTAAAAGGTTTGATTTGAAATAAAAGGGTTTTCAATAGGCACGCTACAAAAGTAGACCGATAGTGACAGCAAACGACGCTCATTTCTGGCTGAATGGCTTCGTCAATAAGCAAAATATGCGTTATAGGTCAGGCAGTAATCCACACGAACTCCATGAGTCAACATTACATCCCGAAAAAATTACGGTTTGGTGCGGTTTATGGTCCGGCGGCGTCACTGAGCCGTACTTCTTCCGTGATGATCAAGACCGGCGCGTTACTGTGAATGGGAATCGCTACCGCTCAATGATAACCGAATATTTTTGGCCCGAATTAGATGATATGGAATTGGACAATATGTCGTTTCAACAGGATGGCGCCACAAGCCACACAGCGAATATCACAATCGATTTGTTTGGTGAGCGTGTTATCTCACGAAATGGCCCAGTCAATTGGCCGCCTCGGTCGTGCGATTGGACGCCGTTAGACTATTTCCTGTGGGGCTAAGTCAAATCTATGGTCTATGCCAACAAGCCAGCGACGACTGATGAACTTCGTACGAATATCGAACGTGAAATTGCAGCAGTATCGGCCGAATTATGATTGAAAACCGTCGGAAATTGGGTTCAGCGTCTGGACTTCTGCAAGCGTGCTCGTGGTGGCCATGCAAAAGAAATCGAGTTCCATACATAATGGCATTGAATGTACTTTCACATAAATAAAGAATTTCATTTATATCCAAAAACGTTTTTGTTTTATTTAAAAAAACTTTTGTAGCGCTCTTATTGAAAAACCCTTTCTAAGTTTATTATCATTCACAATTTTCAATAACATTTTATTTTAGCGATATTTTTTGAAATTACTATCATTTAATCACAGAAGAAATAATATAACATTTCTTATTTTTGAGGATTTTTAGAAAGAAAATGTCTGTAATACTGTTATATCACCGATATCACGATCTTCAACTTTTATTTTATCAGGAAAAAATAAGTTGTTTGTCATTATAATTCAACATACCGACATTTCGGGAGTAAGTATTTATTTCTGTAACAAATTGAAAATTTCATTTCTAATCGCTATTCAAAGCTGATTTTGAAAACCCATGAATTTTGTATCTCCAAATTCTCTGTCGTTTTTGTCGTAACTAGCTGCGTATTAACATTAAACTTCATTTACACCTATGCACGCGGTTCATATCTCCAGAATAATTTTGTCCATTTGTTTTAACTGAAACATTACATTTTTATCGCATTCTGCAGACGAGCCTGCTCCAGTTTTAGGTAAGTGTCACTTTAAGGTTATCAACTTCAATATCCACTTCATCAGAAGTCGACAAATTTTTATAATAAAACTGTTTTGGCTTAAATTGAGCAATACTTTATTTCGGAAGTGGATACTTGCTTAATCTTTTAACGATGATTTCGATTTTACAGACTCCTTTTTCTCTGTTTCCGTTATTGTAATAACTGTATCCGTAACTGTATAGTAACTGTATCCGTTTTTGTAATTAAGACAGTTTTTTTTAAATTCACAAAAAATTGAGTTTGTTTAAGAGACATGTAGAAATTTGAGAAATTTTGAAGCTTAAAATCTAAAAAAGAATATTCTTCATGTTCTTAACATTCAAAATAAATGAAATTTTTTACTCATTGTTTTCTAATCTAAAAACAGTGCAAAATATAATAATATGATACATTGAAAATAATGCAGTTATAAAATAAATGCCGAAAATATATTTCGTTCATTTGAAAATTCAGACTTTGAATTACAAGAAAAGGTTCTTGGTACTCAGGTAGTTGAAATTTGTCACCATTCCCCTTCTACTGTTGTTTCGTAAAAAGCCACCATCTGGCTGTCTAGTCTCAGAATCCCAAGACGATACGAGCAATATATCGGTTCTCCGATACCAAAACGCTACGAGACAGAACCGAGACTGGAGACTCGAGAACCGATACCGATACGAGAAAAAACCGAAATTTTTCGATGCGATATCGAGACAGCCTCGTATCGAACGGCACCACTAATAAGTATAATTCTGAACAATTTCCACTTTGGATCTCATGTACATAAAAGGTGGATGTTTTTTATTATGACCATGTCCTCCCTTCCTGAAGATTACAATTTTCTTCTTATCTAAATTGACTTCCAAATCATTTATCTTACAATATTTAAAAAATCCTTTAAGAATCCTTCTCATTCTCACAAGGGAGTCAGCAAGGATGTAGCCAAGTCGTCCGCATATGCGAGAAGCAAGTCTGATACCTTTAGCAAGAAAAAATTTCTCCAAATACGCGATTAACCAGGTAAACATAGTAGGACTAAGGACTTCTCTCTGCATAACTCCTTTCGTAATGTTCACCACTTGGGACACATCTTTATTCCCCTTAACTGCTGAATTAGCCTTGGAGTAAAAATCCATTATTACTCTAGCGAATTTCGATTCACATCCTTTTAACAGGATTTTTTCCCATAAGATTTTATGATTCAAAGAGAGAAAAGCTCCTTTAAAATCACCAAATAATACGTAAACTTTTCCTCTTTCTAATCTCATGCGATTTTCAATTAATGAGTTAAGAGTAAACACATGGTCCATACAATCTCGACCCGTCCTGAACCCCGCCTGTAACTCAGGTAAAAGATGAAACTCTTCGGCCGAACCTATTAGTCTCTTTGAAAGAATTTGTGTAAAGATTTTGGTCATAAAATTAATTAAAGCAATCGGACGGTAATTGGAAAGATCTTTAATATCCCATTTTTTAAACAACATTTTAACATAAGTTAAGCTCAATGTTGTTCCACCTCATAGGGCGTATCCGTCCAAAAAGAGAGTAACCTTCATTATGTAAAAAGGTTCTCTCAAACGCACTGAATTTTCTAGTCCATTGTAAGTAGTATATGTACATATAAAATCTCGTTATCCCTTATAATAATGTTAGTTGACATATTTCTTTTCTTATTTTTGAACGATCGTTAATGACTTAAGACACACGTCTATTTCACTTTTTAATACAGCGCGCGCTTAGCACTTAACCCTGACATCACAAGGTGGGGTGTTTAGACACCCCAAGACCCTATTTTCGCTGATGTTTATTTAACTGCATTTTTTGTTCAATATATTATTAACGTTACTGCAAGAAGTTACTTAATCATTTAGTATCCTTTATGAAATATATTATATGTTAAGGACTGTGTAAATAGCCTTTGTGTTGCCTATGACTGCAAAAAATAAAAGAAATGGAATTTTCTCGTTATAATTTAGTAGAAAATGATTGAAAAAATCCTTTGAATAATTGTATAACTTTGTGAAATACTTTAGAAACAATATTATACCATAAATCATTCGTAATGTGTTTCAAAATGTCTGGGGTGTGGATACACCCCACCTTGTGGTAAATGAGACTGTCTCACCTTGTGGTGTGAGGGTTAAGAATCGATATTTTAAATAACTTAGGACTGAAAGTTGTACCTTGTAAGTATTCTTAAATAATCAATTGTCGAACACATATACCATCTGTGATATAATATTAATTGTATATAATTAGTCTGTAGCTTATGTGTATTGCCGATACTACTATCCCTTTTTTTCAAAAGGGTGGAGTACTGTAGCGACTAACTTCGCACATTCGCGCTCGGCGAGTTTCCGAACTAGCTTTATGTATTGCCTCTTTCTACTCGGAGTTTCCTCTCCGTCGGAACTCCCTATGTACGCGTTCGACTCTTGACTTCCCTCTCTACCGGAATTCTCCCGTGTCTTTCCGCCGCGATTAGCTCCTGCGTTCGCGCACCGCACCAGTCAGCGTCTCCAGAACGTGGGATTTTTCGGCCCCCACCACTCTCCCATCTGGGAGCGACACATTCAAACGTAGTGCGTCGGTGAGTCGGTTCTGTTAAATGCTGCGAAGCCCAGCCTCGTGTGAAGCCGAAAATGCACGAGCAGGAATCCGAGCTCTCCCGACCTCACGAATGACGATCTAGCTGCTCCTCGATATTATTCAGGTTTTGAAATCCCGAGTTACCTTGGAACCATTAGGCTTATTGCGAAGAAGCAAATATAATTGACTTTATGTAAATAGATATAGGAGACAAGACTTCTGAGACTAGAATGTTTCAAATTTAGTGCTGCATGCCTTAGTCATATTTTTAGTAAATAATGAATTTTTAACAAATAAAAAAAAAATTTTCGACAAAATAGTTAAATTTTCAACCCAAGAAATTAGTTTAAAAAAGAAATTTTTTAACTTAAACATTGTAGTTTATACTGAAGTTTGCAGTTGAAAAAATTAATTTTTAAACCCAAATAAATGCGATTTTATCAACAAAAGAAATTAATTTTTATCTAAAACAAATAAATTTTTAAAGAAGAATAATTCGCCAACAAAGAAGCTAAATTTATAACTAAAAAGACCATTTTTCAAGAAAAAAGAATGGTTAACAAAATTGTTCAATTTTCATCTATGGAAACGAATTTTAAACTAAAAAAATAAGTATTCGATCAAAAATGGACTAATCAAATTTTCAGACAAAAAATGCATTTCCATCCAAAGAAATGAATTCTTGATTAAAATGGATGAATTTTTAAACAAGAAAAATAATTTTCTACCAAAAAAGAAGAATTTTTGACTGAGAAAGGTCAATTTCCTACAAAAAAAATCAACCAAAAAGGATACAATTAAATTTTTAGTATAAGAAAATGTTTTCTCAACAAAAAAAGAATCGAATTTTCAACAAAACAGTTAAATTATCAACCAAAATAG
>NC_046664.1:118130779-118136496 GCF_010883055.1 Belonocnema kinseyi
GCGCGCGCAACTCAGTCATTTACAGCGTCTCCTACTATATTCACACGGACATAGCCCTGTCATAGTATTGGAACACATCTCGTTTCAGATCTGGGATCACTGCGACTAACTGACTGGTGCCAGCGTCTCCAGAACGTGGGATTTTTCGGCCCCAACCGCTCTCCCATCTGGGAGCGACACATTCAAACGTAGTGCGTCGGTGAGTCGGCTCTGTTAAATGCTGCGAAGCCCAGCCTCGTGTAAAGCCGAAAATGCACGAGCAGGAATCCTAGCTCTCCCGGCCTCACGAATGACGATCTAGCTGCTCCTCGATATTATTCAGGTTTTGAAATCCCGAGTTACCTTAGAACCATTAGGCTTATTGCGAAGAAGCAAATATAATTGACTCTATGTAAGTAGATATAGGATACAAGACTTCTGGGTCTAAAATGTTTCAAATTTAGTGCTGCATGCCTTAGTCGTATTTTTAGTAAATAATGGATTTTTAACGAATAAAAAACAAATTTTCGACAGAATAGTTAAATTTTCAACCCAAGAAATTACTTTAAAAAATAAATTTTTTAACTTAGGCATTGTAGTTTATACTGAACTTTGCAGTTGAAAAAATTAATTTTTAAACCCAAATAAATTCGATTTTATCAACAAAAGAAATTAATTTTTATCTAAAACAAATTAATTTTTAAAGAAGAATAATTCGCCAAAAAAGAAGATAAATATTTAACTAAAAAGAAAATTTTTCAAGAAAATTAATGGTCATCAAAATCGTTCAATTCTCATCTATAGAAACGAATTTTAAACTGAAAAAAAGAAGTATTCGATCAAAAATGGACTAGTTAAATTTTTAGACAAAAAATGGAATTTGCAACGAAAGAAATTAATTTTCAACTAAAATTATAATGTTTCAACGAAAAATTGAATAGATCAATTTTCAGTTGAAAAATAATTATCAACCCCAAAAAATCGAAGTTTCAACAAAATATTTATATTCTCAAGAAAAAAATTTAATTTGCAAAGAAATATTTTAATTTTCAAACCAATAACTTTCTACCGAAAACAGAATTTCAAAATTTTCAAAATCAATTTTAAAACAGAACCATTTGTGTTAACGAAATAGATAAATTTTCAACGAAAAACGGTTAAATTATAAGTTTAAAAAATCAATTTACAACCAACAATTTTTCATAAAAATAGTTTAATTTCCAAAAAAATAGACGAACTTTTAACCATTTTATACCAAAATAAGAGAAGTTTCAACAAAAAATGAATTTTCATCCAAAGAAATGAATTCTTCATTAAAATAGATGAATTTTTAAACAAGAAAAATAATTTTCTACCAAAAAAGAAAAATTTTTGACTGAGAAAGTTCAGTTTCCTACCAAAAAAATTCAAACAAAAATGATACAATTGAATTTTTAGTATAAGAAAGTGTTTTTTCAACAACAAAAAAATCGAATTTTAACAAAACAGTTCAATTATCAACCAAAATGGTTATTTTAAAAAATTTTACTTTTGAAATAATTTCATTTTCGATGGAAGAAATTAATTTGCAACTGAAAATTGTATTTAAAAAAAAAACATACAATCGAATTCACAACAGAATAGTTCAATTTTTAAACATATAGTTAGATTTTAATTCAAAAAATTATTTTTTAACCAAAAATGGAATGGAATGAATTCTGAGAGAAAATTAAAATCATTTGAAAATTTTCAATAATTTTTATTTACAAAAATGTACTTTAAAGAAAATCAAAAATATTTTGAAACACTTCAAAATATTTACTAAAATTTAAAAGAATGTAGAAGAATTTAAAGCAAAATGTTTCAATTTGATAAGATTAAAAAGTTAAAAAAAACGTAAATAAACCAGTAAATTCAAGTAAGTAAATTCAGTAAGTTTGAAAGGATTCAAATAAAATTAAAACTTGTAAAGATTTTTCAAGAATTTTGTAAGTTTTCACGAAAATAAAAAAATTATTTTAGGTTCCTAGAAATAATTATAATAAAATTTTATTTCGAAAAATTAATTTTAGGAGATTATTTTAAAGCATTTCAAAACATTCAAAAATACGTCAAAAATTGTCAAAGTATCTAAAAAATTTTAGAGGCAATGTTTCTTTAATTTTACAAAATAAAAGTAATCAGGAAAAATTTGAATAATTTTGAAAGATTAGGAGAACAGACAAGATTAGAAAAAAAAGAATTATTTTACTATGTAACGTGTGAAAATTTTTAATAATTTTTTATTTTGTAAAATGTGCTGTAAAAGAAAATTAAAGAAGATTTTTAAACACATCAAACAATTTCCTAAAATTTCGAAAAAGAGTGTAAAAGGTTTTAAAATCAACATTTTTTAATTCGATAACATTACAAATTTTTTAAAAGTGCAAATAATCGAATATATTCAATAAATATTGAGTAGAATTGATGAGATTAAAAAAGAATTTAAAGTTCAGAAGAGTTTTAGAAACGTAGGTTAAACTGATTTAAAAAAATGGAAAACCTAAAAATTCCTGTAGAAGAATAAGAAAGATGCGCCTGGAAATTGTGTACACTTATGAGTCTTTAAAATTAAAATTCGAATGCTTTTTTTTTAAATTACTTTCAGCACATTTCTTCTCAAGCAGAATTCCCGATTTTAATCGCAAGAGGTTCAATTATATCAAATCAGAATAAGTAATTACATAAATTTTGAAAATTCAAAAAAGATAACTTGGAATAAGTACAATGAGATTTAAAAAAAGTTTATTTTAATTATACATAAAATTTGTTGAATTATTTCTAAAAATATGGAAATATTAAAAATTGTAGTATTTAAACACACTTAACATTTCAGACTTTTATATTAAATTTTGATAAGATACAATAGATACGTATGTAAAATGAAAAACTAATAATAAAAGTCGATAAACGAATAATTTTTTTGGAATGAATTCTAACAGAAAATTGAAAAAAGATTACAAAACATTTTTTATTATTTCCTAAATTTTCTAAAAAGTACGTAAAATATTTTGAAGCAAAATGTTGTAATTTTTCCATATTACTTAACTTTAGAAAAATTAAGGAACATAATTCTTTCAACTTCGAGTAAGTTTTAGAGATATTCAAAAATTTTGAAACGATTCGAAAATAATGAAAACTTCCAAAGATTTTTAAAGGAATAATTAACATAATTTTTTATTTCCAACAATTAATTTGAAAATATTATGTTTAAACATTTCAAAATATTGCAAAAGATTTCAAATTCTCAAAGCATCTGAAAAACTTTGGAGGCATTTTTTTTTATTTTGCAGAATTAAAAAAAACAGGGAAAATTTGAATAATTTTTAAAGATTAGAGATTGAAAGGTCTGAAAAGATTAGAAAACATAATTATTTTTCTAATAATCGTGTGAAAGTTTTTAAGAATTTTTTATTTAAAAAATTGTACTTTAAACAAAATTCAAGCAAATTTTTAAACGCATCGAACGATTTCCTAAAATTTAAAAGAAGAGTGTACAAGATTTTAAAGCAAAATGCTTCAATTTGATAAGATTAAAAAGTTTAAAAAAAGTAAATAATCAAGTGGATTCAGGAAGTATCTAGTAGTGTTGATAAGATTCAAAAAATTTAAACTTTAGAAGTGTTTTAGAAACGCAAGATAAACTTTAGGAACTTTAAAAGAATCTCGAAAGGTTTCAGGAGAGTAAACATGGTTTCTTAAAATGCTTGGGAAAATTTAGAAGATTATAAGGAAATTTTTGCTACATTTTGAATGATTTTTTTAATTTTGGATAAAAACTCTAGAGAGTTACCAATATCTTGAAGAATTCAAAACGTTTTAAATAAATAAGAAATTTTCATAATATTTTTTAAAATCCTACAAAATAAAAATAAAATGTCTTTAAAATCTCCTAGGATCTTTTCTGACACATCTGATATATTCGAAAATCTTTTTTTTTTTATTTTTCTTGAGAATCTTATAATAATTATTTAAATATAAATTTATAAACTGATAATACTTATTTTATTGTATATAAAATCTTTATAAAATCTTTAATGCCTTAAAATACTTATCCCAAAATTAAAAAATTTAGCTTTTACAATTTTATTTTAATTGTAAAATAAATGCAACAAAATTTATTTTATGGAGAAATATCTCATGATTATAAAAAGAGAAAAAAATTGTTCAGGTAAATCTTTGTAGCATTTTAATACCTATTGAACATATTTTTAGATTATTTTTCCTTGATTCTGGCCGAGGGTCAAACATGGTACAAAAAACCGTAGTGAAATTTAAAATAAAAACTGTACTGTCTATACATTAATTTTTCTCAATTAAGAATAATAATACTTTTATAACTATTGTAAAAATTTGAGTATGATACACAATGATTTTTATTTTAAAAATTCCTATAAATAGTTGGTGTTTTTTAAATTTTACTATATTTGTGTACCATGTTTGACCTTAGTAAATAGATTTTAGGAATAAAATTATAAAAATATCTCCATTAGTTAGTAAAATACTAAGAAGAATCGCCTTTCAAATTATGGTTGAAATTGAAGAAATAGATATTTCTCTTATCGTTTTTCAGCATATGATTTTTCACTAAATGTAAAGCAGATTAAAATACACTTAAAAAAATAAGAAAGTTAAGAAATTCATGCAGTTTTCTGTTCAGAAAATCCCACACATTTTAAATAAAATTCTTATCCATACCACATTCAAAGAGAAATTTTACAACATTTTTGTCAAATGATCAGTCTTTTGAATGAGGTCAAGTTAATAACTTTTTGGCTTGTTCTCTTAAAATACTCAAAAAAATATTAGAAAAATTCGAGTCCTTTTAAAAGATGATTAGGACATTTAGAAGTTTGGAAGATATCAATGAATAATTGATAAATTTTTATAAATTTATTCAAGCTTTTAAATATTTCTAGTACGTTTAAAACAAAATAAATTTCAAAAAAAATTTAATTTACTACATTTTTCGAAAAATTTTAAAAAAGCATTCAAGATGTGAAAAAATTTACTCATAATCTTTTAAACTTTTCACAGGAATTAAAAAAAAAAATTTTATCTCCTTGAAATCTTTCTGAATTCCCTTAAAGCTTCTAAAGTTTATTTTTTCAAAATTTTTGAAAATCTACACTTCTAAAAAATTTAAGTTTAAGATTAGATTTGAACCTCTTCCATTCTTCTAAATGTTTCTTGAATTACTGGATTATTTACGTTTTTTAAAACTTTTTAATCTTATCAAATTGAAACATCTTGCTTTAAAATCTTCTACACTCTTCTTTTAAATTTTAGGAAATCGTTTGATGTGTTTTAAAATCTTTTTGATTTTTTTTAAGTACATTTATGTAAATAAAAATTATTAAAAATTTTCAAACGATTATTAGAAAAATAATTCTTTTTTCCAATATTTTCAGACATTCTAATCTTCTAATTTTTAAGAATTATTAAAATTTTTCCTGATTTTTTGCAAGTTTTAATTATTTTTTAATCTTTTCAAAATTTATGAATACTTCGTAAACTTACTAAAATTTGAAAGCAAATTTCACAAACCAACATAAACATAACAAAAAACGTTTCGACAAAATTGCGCAAGAAGGCTTAATAAGAATTAAATTCCTTACTTTTTCTAAAATTATATAATATGGAAAATCTACGAAATAATTTTAAAAAATTGTGATATTTTTTTTAATTTTCTCTCAGAATTCATTCCATTCCATTTTTGG
>NC_046664.1:118136596-118138741 GCF_010883055.1 Belonocnema kinseyi
AAAAATCATTTTAAATCTACCCAGAAATTTTTATTGTTATCCTAATATTTCAAATTTTTGAGAAGCTCCAAATTTTGTTCTTTTCTTTGAAACATTCAGAAAACTCCAGATTATTTGATTTATTTCTAAATTAATGCTTATTTAACTGTTCTTTAATAATAAAAATAAAATACTTTTACCTTCGAAATACAAATAAAAACAAATAAAACAATTATAACCGTAACATTCCAAGTTTCAATTTGTCACTCTGAATTGTGTGTGTAACGATTTGTCTGAGTCTCAAGTCCAGCTCAATATTCAGAACAACCTTCATTTTTTTTAAATTGTAATTTTTCGGTTGTAACTTACCGGGCAATCATTTTATTCTTTGAAAGATTTTCTACAAGTCTTATTAAAAATGTTTATATTCTTATCCAAAATGAGAAGGTATTAGTTTTTAATGAAAAATAGCTTTTTCGGATTTTATCAAATGTCGACATTTTAAGGCCCCTTGAGTCAGAAGAACAAGTTTTTACGTCGGGTCCTGTTTGTCTGTCCGGTGTCGTCGTTGTTGTAATTGTCTGTATACCAGATAACTGTTCCGATTGGATTGGGCTTTGACACACTGTTCGAAAGACCAAAAAGAAAGATCGAGTTCGTTAAACAGCCATTTTTGATAAAAATTCAAAAAGTTGATGCTTTTTAAAAATTTTTAAGACCAATTTGTTTAAAAATTTGAAAATTCTATCCAGAGTCATTTATGGTACAAAAAATATGAACAATTTATCCTGACAACTTTTTTTGATACAATCAAACTTACCAAAGTTAAAGGATTTTAAAAATCCAAAAAACCAAACGAAAATGGACATTTGAAGCAAAAAAAGCTTGATATGGAAAAAAGTCAAGAGGCGAAAAACGCTACTTTTTCAAGGCTCCATGATTATTTTATCAAATTCTCATCCATAATGAGAAGAGTTTTATGCGAAAAATGACTTCTGCGAATTTCATGTAATTTCAACGTTTTGAGGCTCCTTGAATCAGAACAACGAGCTTTTACATCGGTATCTGTCTGTCTCTCTGGCGTCTACGTCGTCGTTGTTATTGATGTTATGGTTGTCTGTATATCGTATAAGTTTCGAAAGAATAGTCGGATTGGATTGTGCTTTGACACACAGATTTTTTATTTTAAGAATTGTATGTAAAAATTGTACTATTTTTATTTTTATAACAAATATTTTTCTTCAATTAAATTGTTGCAATAAAAGTGTTTTGAAGAGATTTTTTAAAAATTTTTCGGGGAATAAAATTAGTATTTATAGGTCGACAAAATTTTGTTTTCTTTACCAAATTTCAATTTCGTCTAAATTTTTCGAGTTGTTTTTACTATAGTACAATTTACGCTTGTACCTCGGGCGAAGAAATCCATTCTATTGTTTGACAAATATTCTTTGTAAATCAATATTTTTCACAGAAAATGACTCCAAGTGACCTTAAACAATAATTTTATAAGCGTGAAAAAACTACATTTCAATATTTTCTATGAAAAACACAATCCCTGAGTGAGAGAACGAAATCGGAAACAATAAGATTCAATTTACTCAAGAACAAGCTTTTTGAATAAAAATGACCTTGAGTGAACCTTTAATATATATTTGTTAATTTTTACAAAAATTAGGCGTTATTTTCTTACAAAAAAAAATAATTTGTGGGGGGTGACCAACGATAAAAAAAATAAATAAAACTTGAAGTTGTACGATTTTAATTTGTAACTAAATAATTTGAAAGGTTTCAATCTAAAATGATCGAACACTTTCCATTCAAAAATTCAGATGACATATTTAAATAGCCTTAAATTTAAAATTGTTCAATATACTCAAGACTACAAATTTAAAATGTCTCAAATATTAAGGCTTTAAAGATTTTTTAAATTGCTGTTCTGAAGACTAAATAGCACTTATTCTTTTATTAAGAAAGCACAACCAAAATTGTTAAAGCAAGTTTTTTAAAGAGTTTTAAAAATCTTAAAACATATCAGAGGTTTTAATAGTTTCATATATGTGATAAAACCTCTTTAAATTTGAAATTAGTCTATTCTTTTTCATGTTTGAGCTACAATTATTCCATTTTAGAAGTTATAAATTACAATTGCGAAAAACAAATAAAATG
>NC_046664.1:118138841-118144035 GCF_010883055.1 Belonocnema kinseyi
ATCTCCTGAATTTATTTCAAAGCAGTTAGCTGTTAGCAGATAGATATATAAATAGAATCGACGAAGTGCTCCAACCGGCAATCCTGCATCTTCGAGTTTTCAAATTCAGAAGAGGAGAAATGGGTTGCGCGCACAACTCAGTCATTTTCAGCGTCTCCTACTATATTCACACGGACACAGCCCTGTCATAGTATTGGACCGCATCTCGTTTCAGATCTGGGATCACTGACCGCAGCCTGATAGCCGGACGTCATAGCCTATAGCTCTCTTTCTGAGACACGATGCTCTCGCATCTGTAACTATTTAAATAAACGTCTTTTTTGAGTGGGACTTGTGTGTCACCCATCTCTCATCCTTCAGACTTTTGCTAGTAGGTGCACAATCAACAATGGAGTCAGATACTAAAGAGTAATAACCATCATATTATTACTTACAGGGTGTACGGTAACATCTGGGATCCAACATATCGCCCGCCTCGTTCCTTGAACGAAATTGAAATAAGGCCGTCCGCCATAAGCAGTCCCCTGCAACGACTGTACGTCAGCGTTAGTTCGCCAGTGGGCTAAGTGAAGTGTGCGGCGCAGATGGCGCTGGGAGTCTTTCCAGTCTGTTTTTACATGCGATAAATAGGCAAAATTAGTTCGAAATTAATTTAATTTATATTATTCGTAATGACAATCAGTTTTATGCATAGCATAATTAAATCTCCATATCTTGTTAAATATGAGAGTAATAGTAAGTGAAAAAAATCGTGAAATATTCTTTTCTAGCTGCGGGAACTTGTGATGTGTTTCAATCGTAACTTGGAGAAACTAAATTTAAAGTATTTTTCAACTTAGGAAACAAAATTAAACTTATAACTATATCAAATTTCATTAATGAATTCGAAATACGTCTATCAAATTGATATAAAGTAGTTTTGTAAAAATTAAGTTTGTGAAAAAGCATAGCAAAACAAATTTATTTTTTTTTTAAATAATAAGAACTAACAATATCAGATGTTGGTATAAATAAGTAATTCATTATCAACAGTACCCCCAATGCAATAACAGATGATTTATTGGAATAAACGAATTAATCAATTAATTGAAGGATTAATTACCTAGAAAAAAATTTAATTTAAATAAATGAATGAAGAAGGTATAGTTTTTATTTGTTTTCTTTTCTTTTTATGCAAGAATTGAAAAAATAAAGATATCGTCTGAGTTTAAGATAACATGTTCCATATTTCTCATAAATATACAGTTTTTATTCAATTGTTTATATTCCCCCCGAAAAATTTTTTTGAATAAAAGTATAGTTTCAATTAAATATAAAACGTTCAATATTGTTTATTAAAGTACCAGATATTTTTAAATGAAGATATCGTTTGAGTTCAAGATGAAATGTTCCATATTTATTATTCAGGGCATCCGATAGCCCGGGAAATATGAAAAACCGGGAAATGACGGTGAATTTATTTTTTGACCCGGAATTTTACAAATAATGCATAATCCGAAAACCTTCTACTTTAAAAATTTTCTATTTTAAGTTTTAAATTTTAATTTAAAGAATTTTAATACGCAGTCTTGAATACTTGCATATTTAATTAAATAATTTTTTTAATGAATGTGTGCTTTTAGTATTAAAAGGGAGCAATAATTTATTTAAAAAAAACGATTCGAACTCCGTTCAAAATTTGAGAATTTCCAGATTTAAAAATAACTTCATAATAATGTATTTTTCATGAAATATTGTTTCAGTCCCACATATTCAATTTTAATTTATTCAATTAAAAAATTTTTTAATTGAGAAAAAGAATAATTATTGAATAATTAGAAATATTTCACCGAATATTTAAAAGTGAAATCGTTAAAACTGAATTGTTTTACGTAGAAAGCTTTTAATCTCTAGAATTTCGGAGAGCTTTTAAACTTTTAACGTTATAATTTTAATTGTTCTAATTAAAGAATGTTTTATTTGTAAGTCATTGTGTTGAATTTTGAAGAATATATAATAATTTAACACTTATAATTTGTTGACAAAATTTAAGTAAATTTAAGAGGTATTTAGAAGTTTTTAAAAGTTTCAAAATTAATTTGAACTTGAAATGATTTAGTTTAAAACAAAATGTAGATTTTTGCCGATTCAAAAAAATTAGAAGCTTTTTAAAGATTGTCAAAGGCTTTACAAGAATAAAAATATTTTCTTAAGATTCCTAGAAAAATTGAAAATAATTTTACATTTTAGAAATTTTGTTAAAGAAAATATTCAAACAGATTTAATAAGATTTCTAAAATTATTAAGAAAAAATCTGGAAGACTTTAAGAATTTTCTGTAAATTTCCCGCATTTTCTAAAAATTCTAGGAAAAATTCGGTTCATTTCAAAAGAGATTTAGAAGTCTAGATTTCTCAAGATTTTGAAATAAAATTTTGAAGCTTTTCAAGGATGTTAATATTTAAAATTAAAATAATTTAACTTGTAATTTAAGAAGTATTCTTTTTTTAAATTTAGTTTTTCAATTTTTAACGTTTCTAGCTTAAAATTGTTTAAAATAATATAACATAAAAAATGTAAAATGAATTGATTCTTTAATTTGGAGCATTGAAAATGATAACGTGAATTACATTTTTACAATTTTTGTCTGAATGTTTGAATTCATTAATTTCTAAAAGCTAAAAATTCTAAATTTTGTTGTTTCTCTGCATTTTATTAAAAATTGTTAAATTGAAAAGTGTTGGTACCTTCAATTTTTTACATGTAAATTTTATTGTCCGTGAAAAATCTTTCACAACCGTGAAAATCCCGGAAAATGACCGGAATTTTTTTTCTTTTATTAAAACGGCCATCCTGTTATTAAAATATTAAGTCTTTATTTAATTTTTAATATTTCTACAAAATAATTTTAAAATATAAAAATATAGTTTCAGTTAAAGATAAAATCTTCTATAATTTTTATTACAATATATAGTTTTTATTAATTTTTTTACAATTCTTCGAAAAAATATTTAAAAATAAAAATATCGTTTTAGATAAGGATGAAATGTTTCATATTTTTAATTAAAATATGCACACTGTACTTATTCGAGTTTTTATATTTCTGCGTAATTTTTTGGTTTGAAATGAGTATATTTATATGTAAAGATATTATTTTATATCTCACAAACAATTCAAACAAAAATATTAATATATTAATTGCCAATTATTACCCAGTGGGCACAAAATTCGGCGACGTCTTTACGACATCGTTACGACATCTTTACGACAACTTTACGGCATAATATGTCCATGTCTTAAGACATCCTATGTCCATGTCGTTAAGGTGTCTTTATGACATCGTCAGATCATACGACTTATTTACGATATCATAAAGACACCTTAACGACATGGACATAGGATGTCTTAAGTTGTCGTAACGATGTCGTAAAGACGTCGCTACATTTTGTACCCATTAGGTATATAAACAACAATAATATTAAGACTATTAAATTAAACAATCATCAATTATTGCAACTTCCAGAACAGTGACTCCATCCTCTGAAATCGTGTTTCGCTCCCACAAAATATCTCGTGTAAAAAAAATGCCTCGCGCATGCCGCATTCGGGTTTTACAAAAAAAAATTCTCTTAAGATGGCTTTTTGTCAGGCTCTAACATTTTATTTACCTACTAGCACATAAAAGAAATTGAATATTTTTAATACCTGTATATACCCTGTACATAGCCCGATATTTACATTCAGGAGTAAAACACAGCATTCCACCCATTTTTGTTATTCTAGTGCAAGCTTTTAAAGTAGTAAAACTTACAAAATTTTCACACTTTAATTTGTCATATATAAAACCGACTGTCATTGCGAAAAATATTAATCAAATTAATTTTTCACTACTATCGGCGAGAAAACTATAGGCTTGAAGATGTTTATGTAAAAAAATTTTTGCGCTTAGCAGACTGAAAAATGTAAAAAAAGTAAGGATTTTTGGGTACATTTAAGAACAGTCAAGTTTAGAGCATTATTTCTTTTACAAGGGGCGATGGGGAAAATTTAAAAAAATTCATGAGTATGGGGAAAACTGTTCTGAACCAGTTGCAGTTGAGAAATTTAAAAAATAATAAAAATTGTTGCTTGAAAGTACAAAAATGTACAACTATATTATCTTCAGTTCTAATACAGATATTAAAGCGATTCAAACTGCAAACTTTAATGGATAGGCTC
Source organism: Belonocnema kinseyi (assembly GCF_010883055.1). Taxonomy (NCBI): domain Eukaryota; kingdom Metazoa; phylum Arthropoda; class Insecta; order Hymenoptera; family Cynipidae; genus Belonocnema; species Belonocnema kinseyi. Next base: position 118,143,038 of record NC_046664.1, read on the forward strand.
TTTATTTATTTTCAATCATCCGGACGGACGTGTTACTCTTGTTTTTTGTGAAAATCGCGATATTTTTATACATCTTTTTATTGGAAAACAAGTGACAGAATGCCGGGGGGGGGGGGGGGGGGGGGGGGGGGGGGGGGGGGCTTTTTTGTTTTACTGCCGACCGCTGGTACCATTCTTCGACCCCTGGTTCTGAATGCTTGGATGGCACCTGCCCCGGGCCGAAGAAAGTTACCAGCGATCGACAGTAAATAAAAACGGGCCCCCCTGCTTTCTGTCACTTGTTTTCCAATAAAAAAAATGTATGAAAGTATCGCGATTTTCACAAAAAATAAGAATAACACGTCCTTCCGGGTGATTGAAAATAAATACAGAGCCTATCCATTACAGTTTGCAGTTTGAATCGCTTGGATATCTGTATTAGAACTGAAGATGAGATAGTTGCACATTTTTGTACTTTTAAGCAACAATTTTGATTATTTTTTTAATTTCTAAACTACAACTGGTTCACAACAGTTTTCCTCATACTCATGATTTTTTTCAAAATTTCCCCATCGCCCCTTGTAAAAGAAATAATGCTATAAACTTGACTGTTCTTAAATTACCCGAAAATCGTTACTTTCAGCTTTTATACGACTGTTTTTTTTGTTGCGCTAGCATTTTTTTTAACTGAGCTGTTAAGCTTCAAAGGCAGATGCCTATAGTTGTCCCGCTGATAGTAATCTTTCCTATTCTTGCCATGTAAATTTAGGCTGGAAAAACTCCCAGCGCCATCTGGCCTCCACGCTTCACTTGATCGTACCAAAGATATTATAAACGTAGATGCGGTGCGGGCTTAGTTGCCCGCCATAAATGTAGACGGTGCGTCCGGCGAAAAAAGTCCCTTCTCCTCTACCCAGCGCTCCCCGTAGAAAGCACCCATCGATATAGTTTGCCAAGAGCCACTTGGAGCGCTGTAAACAACTCTCGGCACACCTTCGAGGCGCACTGATGGTAAACTT
>NC_046664.1:118144135-118147044 GCF_010883055.1 Belonocnema kinseyi
TGTTTTCCTATCATTTCAAAATTCTTGAGGAGCTTCAAATTTTGTTCTTTTCTTTGTAACATTCAGAAACCTCCAGCTTATTTGATTTTTTTCTAAATTAATCATACTTCAAAAAGATTTAGAAATTGAATAAAGGCGTTTATTTAATAAGCCATTAATTCGAACTTTACACTTGTGTCAATACAAAAGGCTTTGCAATTAAATTAGTTAAAATTTTAACGTTAAAATACGTACATTATATCATTTTGAACAGATCTAGAATCACATTGTAAAATCAATCACTGTTTAGTTTTTAATACTCGAACTGCAGTTCAATTTTCAAATTTACTTTCATTTTCTGATTTGTCCCGGTCGCGAGTCTAGCTTAATATTAAAAACAACTTTAATTTTTTTGAAATTGTAATTTTTCGGTTGTAACTTACGGGACAATAATTTTATTCTTTGAAAAATTTTCTACAAATCTTGTTGAAAATTTCTACATTCTCGTCAAAAATGAGAAGGTATTAGTTTTTTATGAAAAATAACTTTTTCGGATTTTATCAAATGTCGACGTTTTGAGGCCCTGTGAGTCAGAAAAACAAGTTTTTACGTCGGGATCTGTTTGTCCGGCATCGTCGATGTTGTCTGTATATCGGATAATTTTCGAAAGACTGGTCCGATTGGATTGGGCTTTGACACACTATTCGAGGGACCAAAAATAAAGATCGAGTTCGTTAAACAGCCATTTTTGATAAAAATCCAAAAAGTTGAAGCTTTTTCAAAATTTTTGAGACCACTTTTTTTCAATATTTGCAAATTTTATCGACATCTATTTATGGTACAAAAAATATGAACAATTTATCCAGACAACTTTTTTTGATAAAACTAAACTTACCAAAGTTAAAGGATTTTCAAAATCCAAAAACCCAAACGAAAATGGACATTTGAAGCAACAAAAGCTTGATATGGAAAAAAGTCAAGAGGCGAAAAACGCTACTTTTTCAAGGCCCCATGATTATTTTATCACATTCTCATCCATAATGAGAAGAGTTTTATGCGAATAATGATTTTCGCGAACTTCATTAAATTTTGACGTTTTGAGGCTCCTTGAGTCAGAACAACAAGTTTTTACATCGGTATCTGTCTGTCTCTCTGGCGTCTACCTCGTCGTTATTGTGGTTGTGGTTATCTGTATATCGGATAACTTTCGAGAGAATAGTCGGATTGGATTGTGCTTTGACACACAGATTTTTTTATTTTAAGAATTATATGTAAAAATTGTGCTATTTTTATTTTTATAACAAATATTTTTCTTCAATTAAATATTTGCAATAAAAGTGTTTCGAAGAGATTTTTTAAAAATCTTTCGGGGAAGAAAATTAGTATTTATAGGTCGAAAAAGGTTTATTTTTTTTACCAAATTTAGCTTTCGTCTAAATTTTTCCAGTTGTTTTTACTATAGTACAATTTACGTTTGCATCTCGGGCGAAGAAATCCATTCTATTGTTTGACAAATATTCTTTGTAAATCAATATTTTTCACAGAAAATTTCCCTGAGTGACAGAACGAAATCGGAAACAATAAGAGTTAATTTATTTAGGAACAAGCTTTTTAAACAAAAATGACCTTGAGTGAACCTTTAGTATATATTTGTTAATTTTTACAAAAATCAGGCGTTATTTTCTTAAAAAAACATCATTTGTGGGGGGGAGGCAAATTATCAAAAAATAAATAAAACTTGAAGTTTTATGATTTTAATTTGTAACTAGATAATTTGAGAGCTTTCAATCTAAAATGAACGAACACTTTCCATTAAAAAATTCAGATGAAATATTTAAATAGCTTTAAATTTAAAATTATTCAATATATTCTGAAGACTACAAATTTAAAATGTCTAAATTATTAAGGCTTTAAATATTTTTCAAATTACTGTTCTGGAGACTAAATAGCACTTATTCTTTTATTAAGAAATCACAACCAAAATTGTTAAACAAAACTTTTTTAAAGAGTTTTAAAAACCTTAAAAAAGGTCAGAGGTTTTAATAGTTCAATATATGTGATAGAATCTCTTTAAATATGAAATTAGTCTATACTTTTTCATGTTTGAGCTACAATTATTCTATTTTAGAGTTATAAATTACAGTCGTGAAAAACCAATAAAAAGTTTTAATTCATTTATATATAAAACAAAAAACCTTTGTATAATTCAACCTAAATGCAGCTGCAAACATTTAATTTGAAATGCGTTGAATTCAAGGTATAGTTCAAAAAGAAAACTAAAAGCAAAGGATCGACTTTCAAAAGAAGCGAAAGAAAGTCACTAGCTGGATTCAAAATGAACATGGAAAATGGTGTATTTTCGCATTTTTAAATTTTAAATTCAAACTTTTCCGCCTTTTAACAATTTCGAATAATTTCGAAAAATTCTTAAAATTCAAACAATAAGGCTGTATTCTGAAAATGAAGCAATTTTAACGTTAAAATTCAAGTTCCTAAACTGAAGGTCTAAAAATTTGCAAATTTTACAATTAGTGTTATGTAAATTGTATTGGTAACTTAAAAGAGTATAAATAGTTCGCAAATTAGTTTTTAAATTTTCTTCAGTTTACCTTTTTTACATACCTAGATGTCAAAAAAGCCTACGCAATTTTTTCAAATTTAAATCACTTATTTTCTAAGAGAAAATCACCCCTGTTTACTAGTCACTGAAATGGATTAGAAAAAAATTGCCAAGACCCAAGAATAAAAATTGGATGTACAGCGAATTTTAAAATTTTTAATTGAGATTCTCTTTAACTTTGTGATGTCAAAAATTTCCATACTCATTTTTTTTAATAATACTGTAGGAAAAAATCAACAAGATCGAGCGCCGAAATTATAATCAGAGCAAATTTTCTGTAATTCTATGGGGACGGCTGAAATATCCCGAA
>NC_046664.1:118147144-118149868 GCF_010883055.1 Belonocnema kinseyi
GTCCTTGGGTCGCTCCGTGTTCTTAGGGTCCACGAGGCTTTTGCTGGATCATCGTATTGATTCCTTTACAGACTGTAACCACCTATCTCACGGTTGTGAGACATGGTTATGGCTGAAATTTTACCGCGATATCGCTGGAAGCGGGTGCAATTTTTCAGATTAGCATCCGCTCCCGGCGAAATCCTGCTTTAAACATACTATAAATTTTGAATGCTTTCAATTTATTTATAGTATGATTAATAATTTTTTGTAAATAAACTTCTAAGTTTACAATTCAAATTTTGAAGACTTGAATTGCATCAAGAGGAAAATTACTTATATTTTATAGTTGAAAATAAGATTTCGAAAGTTTTGAATTTGTATTGATTCCATTTTCAAAACTCTAATCTACAAATTTACAATATTTAACGTTTTGAAATTTTTCTTTTTTCTAAATTTCAATCTGAATCTTTTAAGAATTTCAAGAGATTTCAAAAGATTTTTAAGGACTTTAAATATTTGAGGATGTTTTATAAGATGTCAAGGAATTTTAATTTTTTTTTTATAATTTAAAGTAGTTTCAAATAATTTAAACAATTTTAGCAGAGTTATTTAAAACAATTTCAAAGTATGGTACAAATCTTTAATGTGTGTCAAGGTGTTTCAAAAGATTTTGAAGGTTTCGAAATACTTAAGCGTATTTTAAAAGGTTCCAAGGAATTTTCAATTGATTACAGTAATTTAATATGAGATTTTAAAGGATTTGAAATATTTCATGGCATTTTTTAAATTTCAAGGAATTTTCAAGAGCTTTAGGAAATTTTAAAAGATTTCAACAGATTGTCAATATTTGAGGATATTTTGAAAGATGTCAAGGAATTTTCATCTTGTTTTTATAATTTTAAGGAATTTTGAAGAAGTACTTTAAAAATCATAAGAAAAAGGTCAAGGTAGGTGAAAATATTTTAAAGGTATTCCAATATTTGAGAGTATTTCAAAATGTTGCAAGGAATCTTCAATTGATTACGGTAATTTAATGAGATTTTGAAAGATTTATTATAATTTAAGATATTTTAGCAGATTCCAAGGAATTCTCAATTGATTCCAAATATGTAGTATCAGATTGTAAAAGATTTTAAATATTTTAGGTTTTTTTAAATTTTCAAGGAATTTTCTAGGGATTTCAAAAGATTTTAAAGGATTTTAAATAATTGAGGAATGTTTAAAAAGATTTCAATGAATTTTTAATTAATTTCAATAATTTAAAGCAATTCCAAAGAATTGTAATTATTTTCAACTTTTCAGATTGCAAGTGGAACTTCTTTGTTAAAAATGTAGTTTTTTTTTGTTGATGATGTATCAATTTAGTCGAAAAAATTTGTTTTCTTAAAATTTAACTATATTTAAAAAATTTTTGTTTGTTTTTGTTTAAAAATTAATTTCTTTTATCTACAAGAAAATAATTCTTTTTTATCGAAAAATTAACAATTATTAAACATTATTAACATTGAGCCTTTTGGATCAAAATTTTAATTTTAAAAAAAATTTTGCTGTTTTGTTGAAAACAATTTCAATTTTTTTTTAAATTTATGTATTTTATTGAAAATCTTTTTTTTTTGCAGACAACTAATTGTTTTAGTTGAAAGTTGAACTATTTCTATTCAAAAATAGTGAAATAGTCATTAATATAATATTTTATAATTATAATATTAACATCAATAATATATACATAATAGTAAGAACATCCATATTATATACACCTGAAACACATAATATCAAAATCGACTCATGCATGAAATTAAGAATAACGCGAAACATCAAAATCGCCAATTTCTTTCAATGGGGATCGAGATATCGAGATATAAATAGAAGACCACCGAAGTCTTTCGTAACTTTCAGATCGCTATCAAAGATATCTTTGTGGTACCAAATTGAGCCATGGAGATAGGAGACACGGGACTAGGCATGCCATCCTAACTTTTGCGAGCGGGGTAGTCCCTTGCCTAGTCCCGGCCTAGTCCCTTGTTTCCTATGTCCATGAATAGAGCAGAAACTTCATTGGTAAATCATTTCAGAACTTGCTAACTTTCGTCATTTACCGACGCGCAACTTGCGCCTTCAAAGTAACTCTTAGGTAATCCGCAAAGAGAGCGAAGTTATTAGCGCATGTTTTTCACATTCTCTTATTCCATTATCTCGGCAATCTCCCACCTCATCTCTGACGTTAGCATTCAAACAGTCTCCAACAGAGAGTCAAGTGGATCAGGCCCCGCTTAAACCTCGCGGTCGGCGACGTGGTCATCACCATCGACCCTCCTATCATCAAGAACAACGGAAACCTCGACCAATAGGATTAAGACCTAGAGCCCGCATACCAGCAGCAGGGATTTTGTTTTGCATATGTCTAGATTTTTTTGTTGCCGTGTTATGTTATGTGAGAAAGATTTAAAAGCATTTAAAATTGAAGAAAAAACTGCAAAGGAGCAAATTGCGGGTCAGAGGGATCCATTGTAGAGGCGAAAAATATTTGACTGTAAAAGCACGACGAGAAAACAGTTCATTTGATAGTGAGCTCTAATTGGCTGCCGCAACAGCGCTACTCGGACCACTGTAGACGGCTATTCCTTGCTTTACGATGCCGCATCGCATCGCCGACACTTGCGGCGCCGCAACGAACTATTTGCGGCATGAGACTGCTTATGGCCAGCCCAAAGATATTATAAACGTAGATGCGGTACGGGGCGT
>NC_046664.1:118149968-118151088 GCF_010883055.1 Belonocnema kinseyi
GGAGGAGGAAACATGGGAGCATGTATGGGAAGGATGTAGGAGAGGAATGGAACATAAAGGAAGCTGGCAAGAAAATGTGGTTAAGATTCTAGGGGAGGATGGATTAGGAAATGAATGGATGAAGCAGTTGGAGGGTGCTAGAGGAGCGAATGAGAGAGAATGAAAGAATGCAGGTGAAAAAAGGCAAATGGAGGTATAAAAAAGTGAAAGAAAAAGGAAACGGATGTCGCTTAGATTAGAAGCGTAAAAATTGTAAGTAATGGTAAGGTAAAAATTAAGTAGACTAAGATGCGTTTGCGTTCTCATGCTCTCTCTCTCTCTCTCTCTCTCTCTCTCGCTTGCACTCTCGCTTTCGTTCGCTCGCTCACTCGCTTGCTAACAAGTCCTAAATTGCGCTATCGCAGGAAATAGAAATAAGGAACTAGATATAAGACATTATGTAAATATTTGTAAATAATTGTATATATAGAAAGGATAAGATTGTAAAAAATATATAGATTTAAACGGAAAGATTGTAAGGAATGGAAGTCATGTAAACCCTTAGGGGACACATTATGAATAAAGAAGAATTAAAAATTTCTGGGAATCTTTTTAAATTCTCTCAAATTCGTAAAATCCTTTAACATATTTTGAAATACCTATAACTTTTTTTAAAGATTTCTAAAGTACTTTTGAATTTTGTAAAAAACCCTTCTAAAATTTTTTTATTTCTTTGAAATTCCTTTAAATTATAAAATCAAATTAAAGTTCCTTTACATATTTTAAAACATCCTCTAATATTTAAAGTCCGAAGAATCTTTTGAAATCTCTTGAATTTTTGAAAGCTTCAGATTGAAATTTAAAAAAAGAAAAAAGTAACAAAACGTTAAATATTGAAATGTTTGTGGATTAGAGTTTTGAAAATGGGATCAATAAGACTTCAAACCTTTCAAATCTAATTTTCAAGCATTTTCAGACTGAAATTTAGAAAACAGAAAAATTTCAAAATGTTAAAAATTTTAATGTTTGTAAATTAGTTAAAGTATTAAATTAAAATGTTTATAGAAGTTACTTGAGTTAAAGTTTAACTATTTCTACAACGATTTTTGTATATAATTATAAAATTATACATATATATATA
>NC_046664.1:118151188-118156350 GCF_010883055.1 Belonocnema kinseyi
TTAAAAAATTTCAAGAAATTTTCAACTTATTTTTATTATTTTAAGAAATTTTAGAGAATTAAAAAAAATTTAGAATGGTTATTTAAAAAAATTCAAAAGTACTTTAAATATCTTTTTACAATTCAATATATTTATGCATATTAACTGTTATTAATAGGGGTAATAGGCCCAGTTTGCCCTTGTATATTAATGATTTAATAGACAAAGTTAGATATGAAAAAAAGATATATATGTTCGTTTTTTATTCTTGCAGTTGATTTTTTCAATTTCTAAGAATTTTGCGAGTCACTCAAAAAAAAAGACTGTTTAAGTTAACCTTCTGTAATTAAGTCTATTTATAAATATTAAGGGCCGATTTCACCAACTCTGATTAAATCGTTAATCATTGATTAACCTTATTTAATCAATACTTTGCGTTCCACCATTCTTTTAATCATGATTAGGGGAAGATAATCACGAGTTAACTTAACCGCCCAATAATGGCTGGTTATGGAGGTTAATCAGCGATTAAAGTAACATAACCCCGAAATTGAAGTGCAAGTGCAGTGAGTGCAGTATACAGGAAGGAAATATGACTCTGTTTTACAATGATATTTTATCCTCATCTGATGATGATGAAATGCTCAACCACGTTCAGAGAAGGCCACGAATATTCAGACACAATTGCCACTTCTCTTCTATTACACTTGCCACTGAAAACACTCGTAACCTCAAACTTTGGGAATCTTATCATATGCTAATATGGCGCTGAGTGTTCATGAAGAATTTTGTTCTAATCAATCAGAGTCGCCGTTACAACAGAAATATCTAGAAACTAGACCTAATTACGAACAAAGTATATGATTAGTTAATCAGAGGTTGAAAATGCTTGGTAGAATGCATCGCTGGTTAACTCTGATTTAATCATTGATTAGAAAATAATAATCATTAGCTAATCATGAATTTAATCAGAGTTTGTGAAATTGGCCCTAAGAGTTTACCACAACTTCAATTTTGTTAATGAAAATTTTCGATTAAGTAATTTCATTTCACGATCAAATGTTTTCCAAGTGTTTTTAAAGATTAATGATTCAAAGGAAAATTTTAATTGCAAATGGGGTTTCTAATTGCCTAGGAAATAACTCTGTTCTTAAAATTTTTCTATCGTAGTATACAATTTGCAAAACTTTTTTATGCTTTGAAAGATGTAAGAAAAATGAAATACACAGTGGGCAAGAAACTTAGAATATCTTAATCTTTTAAATAATTGTGTTTTTATTTTAAAACACACGAAAGAAAATCTGGAAGATTTTAGGACAATTAAAAGATTTTTTAGGAAAACTGAATGATTTGAAAAGATATTTCGAAGGTGTAGAAGTTTTGTAAAGGTTTTAAAGTAATTTAAAATTTGAAATTTCTTAGACAATTTAAAATTTTCTATACATTTTTAAAGTTTTGAATGTCATTGTAAAAATGTAATTTTTTATTACAAAAATTATTTAGGAATTTCAGAATTTCTGAAGAGATTAACAATATTTAAAAACATGAATAGTTTTTCGAAAAATTATTTTAAAATTTATTTCTTCAAATCTTTTGAAAGTCCCAAATATCTTTTAAGCTAACTCTAATTTTTCCTAATATTTTGTGTGCCTGCAAAATAAAAAACATGTATAAAAATTTTCTGAATTTTTTTCGGCATATGTGAAATCTTCAAAAATGTTTTTGAAATATCTCCGGATCTTACGAAAATTATATTTATATAAGTTTAAAAGAAACAGATAAGCGGTGATTCCTTCTTGTCTAAACTTGGAATGTGGTTTTACCTTTGTAACAAGCTAATAGTTATTCCAAATTTGTATTTTGTATTAAAAATGATTGTAATTGCAAAAAAGTAACATAATTTTTTAACTCTAAACTGAATCTGAAATTAATAGCCCAGATTTTTAAAAAGTTTTTTTTCCCCTATTTTTAAAGGCTGAATCTAATAAATCAGTTATTAGTACATATACTAAATTAGGAATTGTGAAAAGTATTAAAAAATTAAAGAAAATTAGATATTTTTTTATTTAATTTACTTTAATCAATTTATTTATTTAATTAAAGTTCAACTAAATACTATTCAATTAGATTATATAATAAGTATTTAAGAAAGCAGTTTGAAAAAGCTACTCATCTGTTTATATTGCATTCGTTTGGCGGGGAAATACATTTCTCGGAAACTCTCCGCCGGTTCTGCGAACTGAAGGTGCTAAGAATCTGCAAGAATCGAAGATTCACAACCACTGAATGGTCCTACTGTCAGCAACCGTCAACTACAAATGACACCAGCTCCCAGAATATACGCGATAAATCACACCTGTGGCCACGTCTCACGACCGTCAACTGGGTGGTATATAGTATTTATTTTTTTCGGAAATTTTTAAGCGTTGATACTTTTGTTTTACCGGATTCTTGAGTCGACGCATTTTTTATATGTTTTAAATATTTTCAAAATATTTTTGAATTTTCTTTTAGAAAGATCAGAGTACGAATTGATAAATTAAGTACACGATAATTAAGTAAGAACAGTTTGTATTAAGAAAAATCAAGAAGACACCAAGGTAACACAAAAGTAAAAAATAATCGTAGCACAGAGATTGTATCGTATTTAAATTCTAATTCTAACATTTTCTTTACAAAAATTTTTTTTAATTAAAAAAAATAATAAAAACTTTCCCCGAAATCTTAACCCAAAAATTTTTTATTTCTTAAAACCTTTACAAATTCTGAAAAATAATGTGAAATTTTATTTCAAAATATTCAAAAATTTAAATTTTTTTTATCTCTTAAAAGTCTTCTCATCATTAAAATTATTTGTTAAAATTTCCAAATCATGTTTTTAATCAATTCTAATTTTTCCTATTTTTTTTAGTTGTGCAAAATCATAAAAATTACCTTAAAATTTTCCAAATTTTTTTAAAACATTTTTTGAAATGTTTTAAAAGGTTGTAGAATATTCGCTCAAAATTATTTGTTGATAAATTTGATAATTTTCTTTGAAAATCTTTAAATCTTTTTAAATATTCTCTTTAAATTAACTTTAATAATAAAAAATTGTAAATTTTCTAAGGAAACTAAAGAAAACATTGAAAAACATTGACTTTTTTATGAGACTATCATCAATCGATATTACTTCAAAAATAATAAGACCCGTGTCCCGGATATTTGGTCCCTTGTAAGAACTATGAGCGTTTGTAAATCACATTAGCTAAGGGTGCAGAGACTCTAACGGTTCGCGCGCGTAAACTCTCATCAAGATCCGCTGGTTCAGTGGACCAGAGTCTGACTGTTGACCACGCTGCCGTGGGTTCGAATCTTTTTCTCAACTTTTTTTTTCGTTTTGTAAACATGTCTGGTAATAATTTGTAATGCTTCCTCGGCGAATAAATTATTTGTTTGAAAAATACTACTGGGAAATAAATATCATGCAAAAACTTTTCGAATAATTTATTTGTATAATCGTAATTTTTTTTACATTTTTGCGGGTGATAATCGTCATGGATTATCACGTAGCTGGGTGATGCAGTGTTCACTGCAGCGACGGAAGAAATGAGAATTTATCAAATTTATGCATTTGCAGATGTTATTTGCAAAAAAGTGCATTTCAATATTTTGTAGGAAGTTGTATTCACATTCTTTGTTTTTATTTCCCAATTGAAAACTGCCTAATCTTTGCTGATTCTCATTTCTTCCGTCGCTGCAGTGAACACTGCATCACCCAGCTACGTGATAATTCATGACGATTATCACCTGAAAAAATGTAAAAAAAATTACGATTATACAAATAAATTATTCGAAAAGTGTCTGCATGGTATTTATTTCCCAAAAGTATTTTTCAAACAAATAGTTTATTCGCCTGAGAAGCATTACAAATTATTACTTGACATGGTTACAATACGAAAAGATAAGTTGAGAAAAAGATTCGAACCCACGGCAGCGTGGTCAACAGCAGACTCTGGTCCACTGGACCAGCGGATCTTGATGAGAGTTTACGCGCGCGAACCGGTAGTTTCTGTATCCTTGGCTAATGTGATTTACAAACGATCATAGTTCTTACAAGGGACCAAAAAATCTGGGACACGTGTCTTATTATTTTTGAAGTAATATCGATTGATGATAGTCTCATCAAAAAGTCAATGTCGCAGAAGAGGTTTCCCCTTTGAGAATTGTAGTCTTGACACACGGATGATGACGAAGAACGCCCCGATTCCGCGTATAGAGTGATGGTAACAGCTAGCCTGGTGGTTGATCACAAATACAGTTACAAAATTACAGACAGGGCATGTGAGTTTTCTCTGCTTTTTGCTCCATATCGCCACGTACTTCGCAAAATTTGGGGAGACCATCTTCAAGACCTGGCCCTTTGGAAGAGCCGTGAATCTCTAGAATTCTTCTATTATGTCAGAATTGTGAGTAAAAAAATAAATTAGCAAACGATTCTAATCTTTCAAAAGCCGCCGTCTGCTACCAGCTGGTTTCTATTTTTCGCAAAATTCATATTTGTCGGGAAAATAATCATTTCCTCAACAAATTTTTTGATTTTTCACCATTTTATTGAGCCGAGGATCTCGCGAAACCCCGGATATTCGACAAGTTTTCTTTCTTTCGTTCACAAATCCTTCGGAAAAATATATATGGAATCAGTGCCGTACCCCTATAAAAAAATTTAAAGTCGGATTGAACCAACACCCTTAAATAAAATTTTATTCAAGAAAACAATGGATTTTTTGGGTTTATATAATATCGTCATTGATGATATGGATATTAATTTTGATTTCGATGACGAAAATATGATTATGCGTATTCTAAAGTTCTATATTCGTGATGTGCATGATCCTTTTGATTTTTATTCAGAAATTGAATTTAAAAAACGATACATATTTGAAAAAGAAAGTGTAAAATTTGGAATATTATCACTGATAGAACAAAATTTGGCTAAAATCAATAATCAAAAATCAATAAACAATCCACCATTGTTCCAATTATTAATTTGTTTGCGATTTTATGCAACTGCAAGTTTTCAGGTAATTGCAAGCTATGATTATTATGCATTCAGTGTAATTTATTATTAAGAATAAAGTCTAATGATAGCAAAAAGATTTTTTCAACTTTTAATAAACATGTTTCACTAAAAGTAAAAAAAA
>NC_046664.1:118156450-118169915 GCF_010883055.1 Belonocnema kinseyi
TTCTAGGTCAACAAATGCACAGAAAACTTTTTTTCCTACTCTCAAACTTTTTTCTGTTATTTGCCTTAAGCTGAATATTTTATCCGTACATGACCTTGCTGGCATAAACCCACTTTGGACTTCCCAATCTTTGCTTCTGTTATTTTCATTACCCTACAAATAAGTATTTTTGAATATATTTTACTTACGGTGCTTAATAAGCTAATCCCTCTGTAATTATTGCACTCGCTTTTATCTCCCTTTCTCTTGTATATTGGTACGATAATCGCTTTTTTCCAATCGTCTGGGACGTCTCTCATCTCGAAACATAAATTTATCAATTCGCACACTCTATGTGGTAATGTACTCGCCACCGTGTTTAAGCATTTCAGCATTAATACCGTCTACCCCGGCAGCCTTACCGTTTTTCAAGTTCTTAATTATATCCCTAACCTCAGTGACACAGACTTTCTCAATTGAGTTTTCCATCGCTTCATGTTCAACATCGCAGTTGTGGTGTCCTATAGCTTCATCTTCGAATTGTGTTCTGAAATAGTCTCTGAAAGCCTCTAGTATTCCGCCTACATTATATACCATTTCCCCCCTACTATTTCTCACGTTGACAATTTCTGTACTTTTGTTTCCTTTCATTTTTTTATAAAGTTGTTTCCTGCTTCCTTCAAAGTCGTTTTGTATTTTTATCTCTTCTTCTGCTCTAATTGTATCTTTACTTTCTTTAACTAATCGTTTAAGTATCCTGTTTTCGCGTTTTTAATCATTTCTACGTCTACTTCTTTCTTCATTGCTAAGACCTGCAATGTTCAAAGTTCTCTTGTACGCTTCTCTTTTTGATAGATATAGTTCCAGAATGGCCTGGCAGTACTCATGACAGTCGTATTTTTCAAAATTCTCGAATTCACATGAGATATTTAGAACAACTATCTGGGGTACTTGTTGGTGATGCTGGATATCTATGCCTACCTTTTCTAATGACACCAATCGCGTATCCAGTAACGGATGAACAAATAACGAAAACAGTAATAAGCGATATTCATTTCTTAAACGTAGTGTTTTTATTATTGCATATAATTTTTCCCGATACAGCTATAACAACATTCAGAGCAGAATACGAATCGTAGTTGAAAGGACTTACGGTGCTTGGAAATGACGATTTCCTTGTTTATCAAGGGGATTAACCAATAAGCTCATTTGTTCTAATGTAATTGTTGTGGTTTGTGCTGTATTACATAATTTATCGTTGATATTCAATGATAAGTTGCCAGATGACGATTTACCAGATGACCAGAATGAGGAACCATTAATAGAACGTATGGTTAACGGATAAGGCTTGCACATTAATTTTCTTTGCATGAAATGAATATAATTTTTTACTTATCAGAAAGTAGACGAATTCTTGAAGATTTGTACTTCTAAAGTGAAATGACGAATTTTTTTCTGTTAAATTGGTAAATTATGATTTTCAGATGAAATTGATTTTTTATAAAACAAGCGTAATTGTCACAGATTACAAATTGTAAATATAATGTAGTCTAAAATAAATTTAACTTATGTTAAGAATATACACTATGTATAATCAATCTCAAAAGTTTCCTATCTTTAAAACGATTGATAAAATCGATAAAAAAAGATCTATTATTAATTTATGTAAATCTTGATGGAGGATTCTAAGCACAATTTAAAAAAAAGAAATCAGGTTAAAATTGTTTATTTAACAGTAGTTATTTAAAGGTTTAGTTTTTCCTTTCTCTTTAGGAAAAAGTTACCATTTTCATTTAATTCTAATGATCAAGGTCTCATTTTATTCTTTGAAGGAGTCTCTACAATTCTATTTGGGTGGTGTTAATTAAAATTTAAAATATTATTTTATATTACAATAATAACTGTATGATTTCTTAATTAATTTTTGTCAATAAAATCAACCCAAATAAAAATTTAAAGAATCCTTCGAAGAATAAAATGAGACCTTGATCATTAAGATTAAATAAAAATTGTAATTTTTCCCTAAGGAGAAAGAAAAAACTAAACGTTCAAATAAATATTGTTAAATAAACAATTTTAACCTGAATTATTGTTTTCTGAAGTCTTCTTAGAAGCCTCCATCAAGAATCACGAAAATTAATAATAGATCTGTTATTGTTGATTTTATAAATAATGTTAAAGATAACCAACTTTTGAGATTGATTAAACAGACATCAATTATAACCAGTTTCAAGAAGGAATGTATAAGAAATGTTTTTTAAACATTATGTATTTGAAATAAAAATAAAAAATTGTTATTCTTACATAGAAAATATTGTTATTTTATGTCTTGATACTTTTGATTTTGATAATATTCAAAACTAGCGTTATACATAGAATATACATTTAGGGAAGCTCACGGTTGAAAAGTAATTTATGTAGTGAAAAAACTTGATATTTTCTGTAAGAAATAGACTTTGCCGAATTTAAGTAGGTACGATCCTGTCGGGCACTTCTCACACTATAAGCTACAGAGTTGAAGCACGAGCGACGAGCGAGTGCGTAGTTCCTTAGTCTGACTTGACTAATAAGCGTGAGCGTTTACATTAGTAGTTATTGAGCTTATTCTTTGTCCTTTTGTATTTTGAGTATTAGACTTAGATACTGTTTGAGTTCTGTATCAATAAATAACCAAGGTTAAAGTGTAATTGTCTGTGTTGTGTTAAAACGATCTTCGTTTCATAGAAAAGCTGAGGGCTTGCACGTGTACAAAACGGAGGGATTTTTGTCGATTCTCGAATATTTTCCGGGCCGGTATGTGAAATGTAGAGTGCTCTTGGTCCTTGGCATGCTACGTTTTATTCTCTTTTCGTAGATGTATGAAGGGTGTCACACTTACAGCCGAGCTTGAAATATTAACAGAGGAATTTAAGTTTGAGCTTTTAAAATAACTAGAGGAGTTGTGATTGCTATATTATTTTTGAGTTCGTAAAAATGTATCATCTTGCAATGGAAATATTGAAAATTTTGTTATAAATAGAATTTTAGTCATAAAAATTTGAGTTTATTTTTTGTGATATGAGAGAAAATATGAAAAACAGTCACACTTAAAATTAAAATAATGCTCAATAAATTCCTTTATTCTGTCATTGAAATTAATTAGAAGTTTTCTCTAGATTTTGGTGCTCCGCTCTGACTTGCCTTGCGGCCAGATCCGAGTTACTGACTTTTAGGGGGATTTTCATTTACTGCAGAAAATAAAAGTAGCTCCATGGAAATTTTTTTGAGCAAATGAGTTCTGGGGTCAGTGTTCGGCCGAAACTTGTGTCAAGTGTAAACCGATCACAGACTAGGGCAATCTGCCGAACGGCATTCATGGTAACTCGTGAAGCCGAGCATCGGTGAGTGGTGTGCATGTGTGATCCGCGCGGTGAAAGACTGATTTTCCATTTCGAATTAAATTAATTTCTCTTTGAATTATTTAATTCAGAAGCATGAAACATTACTCTATTAATTAAGAGGAGTACCTGGTGTTAATTTGAGAAATAAAAAAAAGAGATTATAAGTTTGAGTTGAAGTAAAATTCTGAGGAATTTTTTTCGAGTTTGAGTGAAATAAAATAATTTTGAGTTGAGAGAATAAGTGATGAATTTTTATTCATTCACAATATAGAGTTTAATAAATTGATATGTTATAAAAAACATGTACTAACTGAGAATGTTTCACAATCCTGGAACAGATGGCTAATAACATTGACGCGGATGTTTCGAGAGAACAATATGAGAAGTACATGAGAATAAGGAGCAGAGTAGAGGATCATCCTGAACAAAATAATCAATTTAATAAAATAATTTTTTAATAGCCATTTATTTTTGACTGACGACTGACAGAGCTGTGAATTATGAGAATTTTTTTTCTAATTGAGTCTGAGTGTGAGTGAGAATGTCAGATCTAATGATTTTATTCAGATAGAGAAGTCCAGGTGCTATCGGTGTATTTTATTTCACAGCTACAACCGCAACAATGTCTGATTCTAGAAAAAAAAATTAAAGAATTGCAAAAGGCAATTGCTAGTGCTCAAGGTTTAGCCAGTAGCATTCCTTTGAACGATTTAACTGATTTAAGAGCCAAAATAATGATGAAAGATGCTGCAGACAAGCTGGCATCTGTACAAGGAATTGTACTTGAGTCCCAGAAATCAAGGTTGAGATCCTTGCAATCAGAACCAAGAGTTAATGAGATTCAGATTGTGGTAACAAAAAGTAATAATAGTTCAACATTTACTATGCCAAAGCTGCAGAGAACCTAAAAGCTTACCTCAAACGCGATTTTTGAATTATGGCTGGATAGTCTGAAGACAGAACTGACTACTTGGTCACTTTTGGATATGATTGATTCTAAAGTGCCCGGACCAAGTGGTCTGTCAGAAGCTGATGTCATTTTGAGAAAAAATGCAGTAAAAGACATCACAATAAATCATATTGATGAAGACTATCACAAGAAAATTCTTGGATTAACAGAGCACATGAAAATTTTAAATAAATTGAGAGGTAGTCGGAAAGGTGAAGTTAGCTCAACTCCAACTTCCATAAGAACCAAGTTCTACAATTTGAGAATTAATAAAGTAGAGAGAGCTCACGACTTTTGTGAACGATTCGACCAAATCATTAGAGATTACGAGTTGAGTGATGATCCTGAAAAACTGACTGCGCAAGAAAAGAGATCTACATTTTACCAGACTATTATCGGAGTTATGCTGAAAATAAGACGCACTGATTCGGCAGTAATAATGACAGCAGGTAAAGAAATGGATATGGATGCTTTGAGAAAGGCGATGCGTCGTATCCAAGAAAATAATGATACTGATTCGAAAGGCTCGAAAGAGAAAGATCCATCAGCATCTAGAGCAGTGCCACAAAAATTTAAAGGAAATAACTCTGCTTGTCATAGATGCAATAAATAGGGACATTGGCACCCAGAATGTCCATTGAAAGATACTATTTACTGGTTTTGCAACAACTGCAAACACATAACTGATCACAAAGGTAATGAGTACGCTGACAAACGTCAACCTCGTGGATTGAATAAGCGATTCTTTAATCAATATGACGAGTCATATGGCCCTCCTGCCAAAAAGATTTACAATCAAATGTCAGGTATGAGAGGTATAGGCATGGCCAGTGGCAGAAGAAATCGAGTACGAGGTAGAGGAGGTCAAACAGGTGGCGGCAGAGGCAACGGTAGAGGAAATCCCAGAGGTAGAGTAAGCAGAAGGGGCTCAAAGAACTAATCATTTGCGAGAAGAGTTGAATATGAGGACGATCAGCTCCAACCTACTGATGGAAATGAGTATGCAGAGGAGGAATATTACAACGAGTATGAGTATGATAAGAGCCAAGGTAACAAAGTTTCTAATAATATAACAAATAAGAAAAGTCGCATAGAATTTATAGCAGATTCGGGAGCGATCAAACATATTATAAATAAGAGCTTTATATTGACTGATTTTAAAGTATCAGAGAACGGAGTTATAAAAAGCGCAAACAAGAATGAGTTTGCTGATCTTGCAATTGACGGAAGAGGTAATTTGTTGCTTCAAAGTGATAATTTGAATGAAAGTCATATCACACTCACAAATATAATCGCAGCTAAAGATGTTTCCGAAAATCTGTAATCATTGCGTAAACTAGTAGATGCGGGGTTCAGTAAATATCTTGAGGATAAAGTATTTAGAGTTTACAACAAGGAAAATAATAAAACAATATTTGAAAGAGTATATGAGAAACCGAATTGAGTTGTAAAATTTGATGTCAAAAAGATAAAAAGTAGAGATAATGAGGCAATGAGGCAATACATGATATCGACAACTATATCTGTTTTGCATGTATATCAATAGACAATAACTCTTTAGAACAATCGCAGATTAACAAAAGAGTGCGACAATGCTTCGATTCGGAGGGAGAAATCGCAGAGCATGTCATAGAGTCAACATTAGTAGAGAAATCTGCGATTGGGAGGGAGAATGTTCAAGAGCTCATTGAACCAAAAGATACAGTGGACACAAGAATTAACTACAACACCAGATCATACCATACAATAAATATGGATGAGTTGGATGACTTCGAGAGTTTAAAAGATTTGCTCACTGAAAATACACCTGAAAGTTCAATTTCAAATAAAAAACCAAGTGAAGCCTTATTATGGCATTTGAGATTAGGCCATGCGTCATTGACGTATCTAAAGATGCTGCAAAAGAAAAAGAAGATCTCACAACATATAGATTTTGACGATTCAATCAAGGAATGCGAATGGTGTATGTTATCAAAAGTGAAAAAGCTTCTCTTTAGACAGCACAGAACCAGAGCAGAGCGGCCACTTCAACTAATTCATACAGATGTAATGGGAGCAATCAAACCAGTATCTTGGCCAGGACATAAGAAATACATAATAGTATTCGCAGATGATTTCTCTCGATATGCCAAAATATACAGTTCACAGACGAAAGATGAAGCAGGCACTGCTTTCGAAAATTATCTAATGACTGCTCGCCATCTATTAGGTACAAATGCAAAAGTTTTCTATGTTCGATCAGATAGAGGTACCGAATTTACTGGTTTACCAACGAGTATGAGGGAAGTGGCAGCAGGCGCAGCAATTTCTTACTACAACATTACTCCATATAAGTTTATAAAATATGAAGTTCCACTTTTCAAGTTCTCACCTAGAGCCAGATGTAATTTTGAATGCATAAAAAGATTTGGCTGCATAGCTTATGCCAAACTCTCAACGACTGCTACTAAATTTAGTAATGTATCCATAAAATCAGCATTAGTGGGATACACTTCTACTGGATATACTTTATGGCACCCAAGTTCCAGAAAATTCATCGAATCAAACCACGTGAACTTTATAGAAAGATTTACTTACAAGGATGTATAGTATATAAGAAAAATAAAGATTCAAATCAAGGTACAAAGGGGAAACTACATGATTAGTTCGAAAGTTATGAGCCAATCGAAATTAAACAGACAATCAAACAAATGTGTCAAAAGGTATAAATAATACCAAAGAAAAAATTATCTCTGGAGATTTAGAAACAACTAAGCTGGTACCCTCTCCGAGAAAAACAGGTAGACCGAGAAGAGCAAATTTAAAAATAGATAAACAAAATTTGAAGACTGACATAGAAAAACCAGCAACGGGCCATCAACAAAAAAACGTAAACCTGAGTCGTTCGATGGACCTGTCACAAGAAGCGGAGCTAAGAAAGTTCAAGATATTAGTTTTGCTCGACTTGCCCACTACATATGAAGAAGTTATGAATTCTGCAGATAGTGAGCTTTGGAAGCAAGCAATCATAGATGAGTTGGGCTCCATGGAAGGAAATAGTGTATGGAACTTAACTGAAAGGCCGAAAGTTAAGCCAAATGGAAAGAAACTCAATACATTAGATTCTAAATGGGTTTTTAAAAAGAAAGTTGATAGTGATGGCAGATTTATATACAAGGCTCCTTTAGTCATCAGAGGTTTCAAGGACAAAAATATATATGGTTTAAAAGAAACTTATGCACCTGTATCTCGACTACCGCTAATCAGAGCAGTTATATCCTTAGCGAATAAAAATGATTTGAAAATGTGTCAAATAGATGTCAAAACTGCTTTCTTATATAGAGAACTGAAAGAAGAGGTATACATGGAAGTTTCAGATGGCCTTCAAGTCTCAGAGGAAACAAGGCTTGCAAAAGTATGTACGCTGAAAACACCGTTGTATGGCTTGAAGCTAAGTCCGAAAAAATGGAATAAAAGGTTTTCAAAAGAAGCACGTAAATTGGAATTTCAAAATGATCTACATGATCCATGTTTATTTACCTGGAGACTAAAAGGTAAATTAGTAATAGTTGTACTACATGTTGATGACACGTTGATTGTAAGTAATGACAAAAAGAATCTAGAAGAGATTAAAGCTCAGTTTAGTAAAGCTTTTAAAATGAAAGATTTGGGTGAACCCAAAAGCTTCTTAGCAATGACAATACAGAGAAATAGAAAAGACAAAAATACTGTAATACATCAAGCAGCTTACGCAGAAAAAGTTTTAGTGAAATTTAACATGTCAGACTCAAATCCTCAAAGTACACCAATGGTAACACGGCAAGTAGATCGTCGAAATAAGAATCTTGGTGGATACTTAATCAGATTATCTGGAGATGCAATTTCTTGGCGGAGCCATAAGCAGTCATATGTTACGTTGTCCACATGTCAAGCAGAATACCTAGCTGTGAGTGATGCTGGTCAAGAATTGATATGTCATAAACTCAAAACATTCGACGAGACGCTAGAGAATATACAGAAAGAGTTGACACTAAGAGAAGAAACAGGGCACAGGAAACACATAGCAGACACTCATGGCGATTTTGTAAAGCAGTTTGTGGACGAAGAAAAAGTTAAAGTACTTTGGGTATCAACAGGAGATAATTTAGCCGATATCATGAGGAAACTTCTACCACAGGAAGCTCATGTTTATTTAAGAGATAAAATTACTAAAATGCTATTTTAATTTTAAAATTGAAACTGTAGTATATATAACTACATATTGTAATCGACTGTAATATAATAACTTTTTATCATTGTATGGTTTTAGGAGAGTAATAGCAGGTTGCTTTGCAGAGAGAGGAAAATTAAGTATTTTGCTAATTAAAGTATTTAGATAAGCCTTGGACATGATTTTCACTTAAAATTTCCTATGTTTTAATCTAGATTTTCTTTAGATTTATATAGACATAATTAATTCTCTCTCTGTTTATATCTTTATATGAATTCTAGAATTATTTAAGCCAAAATAGAATATATTATACTTAAATTCAACAAAGGGAGGGAGTGTAAGAAATAGACTTTGCCGAATTTAAGTAGGTACGGTCCTGTCTGGCACTTCTCACACTATAAGCTACTGAGTTGACGCACGAGCGACGAGCGAGTGCGTAGTTCCTTACTCTTACTTGACTAATAAGCGTGAGCGCTTGCATTAGTAGTTATTGAGCTTATTCTTTGTCTACTTGTATTTTGAGTATTAGACTTAGATACTGTTTGAGTTCTGAATCAATAAATAACCAAAGTTAAAGTGTAACTGTCTGCGTTGTGTTAAAAAGCGTCTCAGCGGGAACAAAGTTTAGCGACGTCTTTACGACATCGTTACGACATCTATACGACAACTTTACGACATCCTGTTTCCTTGTCGTTAAGGTGTATTTACGATATCGTAAATAAGTCGTATGATCTGACGATTCCTTTACGATATCGCAAAGACACCGAAACGACAAGGACATAGGATGTCGTAAAGTATTCGTAAAGTTGTTGTAACGATGTCGTAAGAGCGTCGCCAAGTTTTGTGCCCACTCGGTTTTTTACGTAATCACCATTCATCTACCCCATGCTGACGATGCCTTTACGATATCGCTGACGATGGATCTCATTAATATACAAGGGCAAACTGGGCCTATTACCCCTATTAATAACAGTTAATATGCATAAATATATTGAATTGTAAAAATAACTGTATAAATAAATTTTGAGTCCTGAACCTCGACTCGGTACGCGAGAACTGTAACGGCATGCGCCGTTTTCTAAACTAAACTCCCAGGGCGCTAAGATCTTTTTAACAAACACTCTCAGAACTAGTAAATTCTTTGGCGGGAAGATTCAAATAGCTTCTTAAATGCAAATTGATTATGTGTATGTATATAACCTGTAAATGTTAAGTAATTCTTATTGTACACGAGTCTTACGAATACCGTGGTTTTATTACGTATAAATTAAACATAAATTAAACATAAATTAAATTAAACATAGCGCGACGGGTTGGCGTACATTGACGTACCCTCCGAGTCGAGGTTAGCACGCCGTAGACAATGATCCCAGATCTGAAACAAGATGTGGTCCAATCAAAGAGCTTAGACAGATAGAGTAGGCATGCTAAAGGTAAAATATTACCTTAATTTTCTTTATTAAAAAATTTGGTTTTTATGGCTACAATATAAGCAACAATTGCACTTTAATGCACTTTCACACTAAAATACAGTTTACCTTTAACATTTCCCTAGTAGCACGGAATATTCCGAGAACGTTCTTGAAACGATCCGCGGGAACCTTCGGAATGTTCCGGGATCGTTCCTTGACCGTGTAAAATGTTCGCCACTTAGGAACGTTCCAGGAACATTTCACTGGAAGGTTCAAAGAATAAATGATCGTTATTGTTATTATTATCAATGAATATCCGATAAACCGTAAGTGATAGATCAAAATTAATGTCAGTTTATGATATAGATACCATATTACAATTTGGTATAAACGCTACTCAAAACTCAAAAATGACATCTATTTTTACCTATCTCTTACGGTTTACGAGATAATTGTTATTAAAAATAACAATAATGGAAGGTTCCCTTCAGGTCCCAGTGGAACGTTCTTGTAACGTCCCACTGGAACGTTCCCAAACGGTGGACATTTTACATGCTCAGGGAACATTACGAAGGTTCCCAAGGAACGTTCCAGGCACGTTTTTGGAACGTTCCGTGCTATTAGGGTTATAAACTTATAAAACTAAGAAAACGATGAACTATTCAGTTAGTCAATAAGTAACCAATTCTATACAATCTAGAAATCGAGTAAAATCTATTGATAACATCTTATAGAATCTTCCGAATTAAAGGTAATTTTTTGTTTTTATAATACTATGTGATCTATCATAAAAATCGATAATAAATCTGATACTTTTAAAACTAATATAACAATGATAGCCTTGATCCTTCATTTGCTCCTTTAATAGATTTAACTTGACCAATTCAGCTGCAGCTGTTGCTGCGCGCATTTCTAATTAATTTTTTGTTTCAGGTGATCCATCGTTAAATCATGTATCTCTTGTGCATGCTGAGCTTTCAGATGAAATAATTGTTCTTCTTGCTTTATTATTTTTTTCAATCTTTCGGTTCTGTAATTTTTTTTCTCTTCATAACATGGATTTTCTTTACTTTTACTTTTTTTCTTAGGGTTTGGAGTTGAAATAATTTAAAAAATATTAATTAAAATAATTATTTAAATAATAATCTTTGAAGAAACCACTCACTTTCTAATAATGGCCTTTTCACGTTAGTAGCATGAGAGGCTGTGGCTTCAAGTTCTGAACCTTTATCGTGATTACCACCCAGGAAAAAAGAACACATAGAAAGCGAGTCGCTTTGAATTGCGTATCTGTCATTTGCAGATTAGAAGAATAAAAATGCAATCGGTTGATCACATTTTTAATCGGTCATCTGTGCGCGGTGCTTTAAATCTGCCATTCCACATTCGTCAAAATGCTGAGTGAATAGAGTTAAATGATACTGACTAACCTGAAATAATCACACCCAATGGTAAAAATACGATGCGCACATAGCAATTTTCAATAAGCGTGAATATGCTAATTGTAGGTTACCTCAGACTGTGTTCAACTGAGTGGACTATGCAGATTAAAATTTTAAGGAATTAATTGTTTCAAATAAGAAGTATGAGACAATAAATTTGAATAGCACAATGCTGATTAATAAATATTACAGAAATTCAAATTAAATAATATTGTAATATATTATAATTGATGCTACAATTCATTTATAAATTCAATGATTATTTAGTTGTAATTCTCTTTTTACAATGGTATCAATAGATTATCACATGCAGGAATTATCAAATTTACACGGAATTAAGCTCCAGTGATATTCTATTTATTTAGTGCACATGCTAATGGCTGCAGGGAGTCCACGTGTTAGAAACAAACTCCGCAATTCGCTTATATCCATTTGCATCACAAACATCCAAATGTTTAGAATTTCAATACCCGCATTTTTGGTAAAAGCAATTTTGATAAGATAAAACGTGAGTGATAGTTTTTGTAAATTCAAGATTCATATATGGTAAATATGAAATAAATCAATGTTAAAAATTCTGATGTGGTGTGATGCAAATATCTCAATAAAAAAAATGTTAAGCAAAATTAATTAAAATACCTAGTAATAAATGGTCTGTAAATAAGAATAGACTACATGTATGCCAGGATTTTCTTAAAGGTGGCCATTGAACTATTTTTTAATGAATAGTTTTAACTATTTAAATTATATTTGTTTTATTTAAATTATTAATTTTCTATTGGAATTATCGTTCCTCTATCGATTAATGCTGATTCATAATCGCTACTGAATGTGTCCGAGAAAAAATTACGTGGCCGATTAAAAAAGTTGATTTCTCATTCAAAACTCACTCTAACCTATAGGCGACTATTTGTAATTCCAGTGACAGATACGCAATTCAGAATACCTCAAAACCCATTTAAATGCAAGTGAATGGATTTTTGTTTCCTGGGCATCATCTTCATCATACTCTAATAGTTGATCAATTGTTTTGTATTCTTCACATTCCACTGAGTCCACAACATCACGCTTAGCTACACAGAAAAAAAAATTTACTTGAACCAACAAATTTATTAGAAAGATCTAAATTGTTTAACAGCAAGAAGAAATTCTCTTGAGGCAAGAAATTTTCTTGACTGAAAAAAATCTACTTCAACCAAGATAATTTGCATTCTTCAAAATATTTTCCTGAGCCAAGAAAATGAGTTTTTCAACGAAGAATTTT
Organism: Belonocnema kinseyi; assembly: GCF_010883055.1. NCBI lineage: Eukaryota > Metazoa > Arthropoda > Insecta > Hymenoptera > Cynipidae > Belonocnema > Belonocnema kinseyi. The sequence goes on from NC_046664.1 coordinate 118,169,066, forward strand.
TTCTTTCTATGTAAAGCAGTCAAAATGGCAAATACATTAGTGATTTTAATATATGAAACAATTATAGAAAAAAGTACCATAAATGAAGGCTTACTAGCGATTTCTTCTTCGGACATATTCGAAGAACATAAAGTTGGTGCCGTTTTTATCAAATTTGGAGCAATAAGTGAAATGTCAGGGTCAATTTTAACATCTTGAATTGATGGACCACCAACGGTGGCAAGACGCTGTTGCTTTTCCACCATCAGCCCATTCCGTTGTTTTGTCTTGAGATTTGACCAAAGCTTTTTAAGTTGCTCTGCGGTCCTCTGCAATATTTTTCAAAACAATTACAAATTTGGCCAGCTATGTACGCTGAGAAAATTTTTTTTCTCATAAAAGCCGTACATTCTTGTTACAAGAGATTATTTTGTTGAGAGTTTTCAAATTTTCAGAGCATTGTCTCATGACTTTTTTCCAATTTTATTGAATATAATTTTTTTAGTAAAAGAAAAAGAGTCCTAATTCAAGATATTCTGGCTTTTTTTGTCAATTGTATTGATGGTTTGTTACTTTTTTCTGTCAAGAAAGTGACTTTGTAACCCTTGCTTGACACTGAGTGTCCTCTAGACCCCAGCACCTTTTCTAGCTGAAATTTGAGTACTTTAGCTCAAGAGCAGTGAGTTTTATATCACAGTCGCTCATAGATTATCAGTATACCAGGTGTATACATATGAAACCGGTATTGCCATTTAGCAGCCAGTAGGCACACTTTTAGGCACTGTCGGAACTTACCATTTGTGCTAATTGGCATATTGTCATCTGTCAACAATATCCAATACCAAACATTTCAAGTTTCATATGACATCGT
>NC_046664.1:118170015-118177069 GCF_010883055.1 Belonocnema kinseyi
GGCGCATACTTTGAATAAAATATTTGTTATCATTCTCTTGAAATAAATGTGTTTTTTTCTTGAAAAAATACCGGTTTCATATGTATACACCTGGTATCTATCATTTACGACCAATACCAATACTTAGGGTGACCATAATTGATTTTCGAAAAGTAGGACAAAAAGATTTGAAAAATGAGGACAAAGTAGTACAAAAATTTATTTGAAAAAAATAAACAAAGAAGGACCTAAAAGTTTGAAAAAGATAACAAAGAACAAAAAAGTTTGAAAAAGAGGGCGAGGTGCATAGGACCGAAAAATTTGAAGAAAAAAATGCAATGTTGAACAAAATAGTTGGAAAACGGTAAAAAGTAGGGCATAGCAGAATATGAAGAATTATATACAAAAGGTATGTTTCAAACGTATCTTTCAAATCAACTGTTTTATTCAATTTTATGCACACTGTATATTTTCGTTAACCCTGGTACATTCTAATTAATATCACAAATGCACATATCAATTTTTTCCGTATAGTAGTAATATTTGATAGTACTTTATCTTTTAAATTGAAGGGGTGGGTGCAATAACCACGTTAGCACTCGAAAACGCGGAAAATTATTATCGGTGGGACAAATTTTAAACTGACAATGCTTGTAAAGAATTTTATTGCTGATCTTTGTTGTATGGCAAACAGATTCAAAGTTGTGTGAGGATGTTTCGCATTTTGACAATTTCCAGTGTGAAAAATCTTCCTTAGGGATCAAAGACGTTTTTCCAAAAAGTTTTAAATCTTTTGTCATGAGGGGAAAAAAGTAAGGGTGAAGTCAAAATTATGTACAGCGTGCTAACCTCGACTCGGTACGCGAGAACTGTAACGGCATGCGCCGTTTTCTAAACTAAACTCCCAGGGCGCTAAGATTTTGAGGTTAGAAACCCAAGATATCGAGCTATTTTTAGTATCTTTAATAGGTTATGGCGCCAGCCAGATGCTATAAAAAAGAGACCTTTGGACTTCAAAGCAGGAAACTGTCACTCAAAGATTGACGTTTCCTGGTGATAAAAGTTGGACTTTAGAACCATTACATTAAACTGTCACGCACTTTAATTGCCGAAAATCAGTAGAAGGAGCAAAGTGATCTCATTTTTAATTGGTTATTCGACACTAAAAGTGAGTGACGTCAGAATTTGGATTGGCTAAACACTAAAAGTAGGGATAAACCCCGCCCAAAATAAGGTTATATATATAGATACAGAGCACAAAAACGTCAGAACATTTAGATTTTGGCGCGCTCTTTTAAACCTTGAACCTGCGACTCCTAGCCTCTAAAGTATTTTCATTAAACTGAACTTTTGAAAACTATTAGTTTATTCAAATGCATAGAGAACATTCATGAACAGTTCATGAACAATTAAAAATCGACGAATTATAATAAACATTCAAGTTTAATTACCAAGTTAAAATCTGTGTACGAAGTGAATCATTTTATTGATTAATGCTGTTTAATTTTTTTGATTAATGCTGTGGGGAGAACGGTAATGGGCTCTAGAGAGAGAGAAAACATATGAGAGGTAAGCCTATCTCTTTCTAGATAAAGCTGATTGGTCGAGAATATTTTCGTTGGGTGAAGTTTCGTGCAGCACAGGACCGTGCTTTGTAATAGGATGTCGTAAAGTTGTCATAAAGATGTCATAACGATGTCGTAAAGACGTCGCCAAACTTTGTGCCCACTGGGAAATTATTTAATTATAATTTATTGCAAATAAATATAAAAAATGGTGGCAGCCTGTGTAGTTTGTGAGCGTTGTCAAAACGTTTATATTGCATGAATGTTCTTTAAAATTCAATTTATTATAACTACAAATTTCTAATGTACTGTTTATCTTTTTTTTAAGTAACCGTAAGAATATTTAAGTAATGCCCGGGGCCACGAATTCACTTGACAGAGTCCTGAAATATATTAAGGCAGGTCTACGCCTTATATTTTTTTTCTCTCTCTAGAGCCCATTTCAGTTCTCCCCAAAGCGTTACCGGTCCATTTCTACATGTCGATGGCGAGAACATAGCGCGACGGGTTGGCGTACATTGACGTACCCTCCGAGTCGAGGTTAGCACGCCGTAGACAATGATCCCAGATCTGAAACAAGATGTGGTCCAATCAAAGAGCTTAGACAGATAGAGTAGGCATGCTAAAGGCGCGCGGCAAGTGGGAGCGTCAGCGGTTAGAAAGAGAGAGGCGATTGCGTTGGGTAGCTGTCCTTGTCTACTGGAGCATGCGCATTGACCTCATTAACGTTCACCCGTGAATTGAATCGCTTGTTTATGACATATATTTTTTTAAACGTAATGTCATGCAAATACGAAAAGGTGCATACTGGATTATCAACCAATTAAATAATGATAAAGTATTTTTTAATATGACAAGCTTATCCACCAAGTATTGTGTCAAGCCCCTGAGGCAACAAGTTTTTGAAGTACTTTCAACTATATCCCGATATAGTGGAAACTACGACTTTTATCTCCAGGTATTGATTCCTTCTTACACAGACAACAATTAATAGTCTTATTAAATAAACATATACAGCCCAACAATCTTTGGTTCGCAGCTCTACTGCTGGCAATAACATTGAGATACATAGGTTAAAGTTTGATCGTTATACCAGCGCTGCGCGCGTGCGCAGTACGCTATGAAAGAGAGAGAAAACAACCCAACGCAATCGTCTCTCTCTTTCTAACCGTGGACGTTCCCACTTACGGGCATGTCTACTCTATCTGTATAAGCTCTTTGGGTCCAATGCTATGACAGGGCTATGTCCGTATGAATATAGTAGGAGACGGTATAAATGACTGGGTTGCGCGCGTAACATTTCTCCTCTTCTGAATTTGAAAACTCCAACGTGCACAATTGCCGGTCGGAACACTTCGGCGGTTATATTTATATCTCTATCTGCTTTGAAATAAAATTAAGAAATTGGGATTTTAATATTTCCAGATTTCGATGCTGGCGATTCTTATGATTTGAATACTTCGCGCGCCTCTTTATATGCGCATATTTGAGGTTACGTTATTTCTAGCATTAACTATAAATGATATAAATATTAATACTTTTATAAATATATACATATATTATTATTAATAATAATATTATATTTATGTTATATTATAATAGCCTTATTTATATCTTGATCGGCATTTGAAAATAATAAAAGAAATCGGCGATTTTTATGATATTTGAATATTTCGCACAATTTAAAAATAAAAATATATATGCAATATCAGAATATTAATGCCGTAATTAATATTTTGTTGTATATTATATTGTTTTCATTATAGTGTATACTTTATATTGTGTATATAATTGTACATGATGAAAATAAATTATATAATTAAGTATGACATATTATAATTATATATAGAATAGAATTTATTGTCTTCATTGTATACTTTTACAAGTTTTTACTATATTCTTAGACGAAGCTACATATTTTCTCTCTTAGAATTTTTAATAAACTGATAATAATTAAATCATTAAATCATCGCATATTTCTATGTCTATATTGCAGTTCCTCTTGTCCTTAGACTATATTTCTCCTCTTTGTCACTATTTTATTCGATATTATAATTATATTAATATTAACATTAATTAGCTGTAAATGATTGTGCTGGGGCTTTTAAGCGTTTGATTTATCTATTAAACCAAAATAGTTTAAATAGCCTCCGGACTTTCGAAATTATAAAATTTGTTTATGAGAATCATTTGGAATTAAACAATAACGAACTATAACTTCCTAGAATTTGGTTATATTAAACTTTTTTCATGACTACTTGGGACTTCGATTTTTAAGATTGAAAATTGCTCAATAATTCATACGTATAAAATACAAACTTTTAACACCTTTTAATTTTACAATTTTTTTAATCAAATTATGTTAAAATACGAAATTACCGATTTTAAATTTTTATGACTTTAACATTTTGGAGATTTCTGGTTAAAAAATTTAAATTGCGTTATTATTTTTAAGGTTCAAGATGATTATACTTCAAGAAAATTTTAGTTCTTAACATTAAAAATTGAACGATTAAGCATATTTTTTAACTAAAATCTTCCTAAAATAAAAATAAAATTATTTTAAGTTGCTCCAGATTAATATTTTTGCATTGTTATTTATAGATAAAAATTTTAGTTTACCAATTGAAAATATAAGAAATTAACTTATTATCAAAATAATTGAATTTTCAAGTAAAAAAAAAAAGAGAAAAACAAATTTGCAATAAAATAGTAACATTTTCAACCAGAAAGATGAATTTTTTAATTTAAATCAATAATCTTCAACCAAAAACTAGACTTTTTACAAATAAGTTTAAATTTTATCCAAGTAGTTGAAATTTTAACTAAAAAATTGTGTATTCTAAAACAAAACAAAATTAATTCAACAAAAAATGACAAATTTTATAGAAAAATTAATAAATTCTCAATAAATCAAATAGATTTTCAGTCAGATAGTTAAGTTTTTATACATAAAAGATGAAATTTCTCCCAAAGCAGATGAAGTTTTAAGCCAGGAAATAAAAAATTGCCACAAAACAATTGAATTTTAAGCCGGAAAAAATTATGAAAACAAAACTTTTATTTTCAAATAAATACTTACATTTTCAACTAAAACGATGAATCTTCAACAAAAAAGTTTAAATTTTAAATAAAAACTGTTGAACTCATCGAAAAATATATCAATTTTACACGAGAGTTAACTTTTCAATCAATAAGGATTTTTTTATTGTTGAATTTCAAAGCAAAAAAGATGATTTTTTACAAACAGATTAAATTTTTTTATACGGAATAGTTCAAAGACTTCAGGTTAAAAAATGTAAACCAAAGCTATTATTTTTTTCAGTTTAAAATTAAAATGTTTTGTTAGACAGTTCGATTTTCAAGATTGTTAATTCGTCAATAAAACTGTTGAGTTTGGATTTATATTTATATAAATATATATTTATATTTATAATATATAAATATATTTATATTAAAATTAATCATACAAAGCGATTTAAAATAAAAGAATTGAATTTATGATTTAAAAGGTTTCCAATTAAAAAAGAATTGTAATTAATCAATGTTTATTGATCAAAATGATTTAGTTCTTAACATTTTAAAAATGTATTGATTTATTCTTCAATTCAAAGCATTGAAAATAATAGCTTTGGTTTATATTTTTTAACCAGAAGTCTTTGAACTATTCCGTTTAAAAAAACTTTACACTGTTTTGTAAAAAAAACCATCTTTTTGGCTTTGAAATTCAACAATTAAAAAAAAATTCTTATTGACTGAAAAGTCAACTATTGTGTAAAATTTATATATTTTTGTATAAGTTTAACAGTTTTTAATTAAAAATTTAAACTTTTTTTGTTGAAGATTCATCATTTTCATTGAAAATGTAAATATTTGTTTGAAAATGAAAGTTTTTTTTGTAATTAATTTTTTTGGGCTTAGAATTCAATAAAAAATTCCAGTTTTTGTCTGAAGATGATTAATTTGAGTTAAAAAATTCATCTTTCTGGTTGAAAATGTAACTATTTCATTGTAAATTTGTTTTTCTCTTTTTTTTAGTTGAAAATTCAATTATTTTGATAGTAAGTTAATTTATAACATTTTCAATTGTTAAACTCAAATTTTTATCTATAGATAACAATGCAAAAATATTAATCTGGAACAACTTAAAATAAAAATAATTTTTATTTTATTTTAGGAAGATTTTAGTTAAAATATTTGTTTAATCGTTCAATTTTTAATGTTAAGAACTAAAATTTTCTTGAAGTATTATCATTTTAAACCTTAAAAATAAAAGCGTAATTTAAATTTTTTAACTGGAAATCTCCAAAATGTTAAAGTCATAAAAATTTAAGAACGGTAATTTCGTATTTTAACATAATTTGATACAAAAAATGGTAAAATTAAAAGGTATCAAAAGTTCGTATTTTATACGTATGAATTATTGATCGTTTGAATGAAATATTTCTGAAATAAAAATTTGTCAAGCTGCAATTTTAAAAGTTTAAAATTCAAAAGATTTCCACCTCAAATAAATCATTTTCAGGTTAAAAAGTTTGACTTTTCTAATTTCACCCTGAATTTTGAATTGGAACAGGAAATTTTTTAGAGCAATTGTATGTATTTCTGAATTGGATTAGAGATTTTTTGAAAAAATTATAATTCAGGTTTGGGACAAGGAATTCTGAAAAATAATTAAAATTTTGAGTTAGGAGATGAAAATTTGAAAAAAGAATTATAATCAGGGTGCATTATAATAGAATTAATATTATATATAATTGACTATATATGATATTATAATTAAAATAATATTATCTCAACAGATATTGATATTAACATTAATATTAATTAGCTGTAAATGATTGTGCTAGAGTTTTAAGCGTTGGAAGTTAAATTTATCTATTAAACCGAAAAAATTTAAATAGCCTTTCAAAATTAGAAAATTTATTTATGAGAATCATTTAAAATAAACCAATTACAAATTATAAGTACTAAGAAGCACAACATTTTTTATTAACACTTTTTAAAATTGCTAGCAATTTTAAATCTTAAAAATCGAAGTACCATGTAGTCATGAAAAAAGAATGATTCTCATAAACAAATTTTATAATTTCTAAAATCCCGAGGCTGTTTAAACTTTTTGGATTAATAGATAAATCAAACGGTTAAAAACCCCAGCATGAAAATATGTAGATTCATTTTATTAAAAAATTTAAGAGAGCAACAGAATATAGTAAAACCTTGTAAGAATATACAATGAAGAACATAAATTTTATTTAATTCTACATATAATTATAATAACACATACTTAATTATATAATTTATTTTCATAATATACAATAATATACACAATATAATGAACACAAGATAATTTACGACAAAATATCAAGCACTGTATTAATATTCTGATATTACATATATATTTTTATTTTTAAATTGTGCAAAATATTCAAATATCATTAAAATCGCCAATTTCTTTAATTTCTTTCAAATGCGGATCAAGATATAAATAAGACTATTATAATATAACA
>NC_046664.1:118177169-118180214 GCF_010883055.1 Belonocnema kinseyi
CGCATATAAAGAGACGCGCGAAGTATTCAAATCAAGAGAATTGCCAGCATCGAAATCTGGAAATTTTAAAATCCTAATCTTTTGATTTTATTTCAAAGCGGATAGAGATACAAATAGAACCGCCGAAGTGTTCCGACGGCAATCGTCCACCTTCGAGTTTTCAAATTCAGAAGAGGAAAAATGGGTTGCGCGCGCAACCCAGTCATTTAACCGCCTCCTACTATATTCCCATGGACATAGCCCTGTCATAGTATTGGACCACATCTCGTTTCAGATCTGGGATCACTGGCCGTAGATAATTTTCACATCACTCTCACTTTTTTTCCCCTGATGACAAAAGATCTAAAACTTTTTGGAAAAACTTCTTTGATCCCTAAGGAAGATTTTTACAAAATGCGAAACTTCCTCACACAACTTTCTCGTTTGTATACATGCATCCGGGATTTCGAAGGAAATATTTGTTGAAATTCACTAGAAGGCCCTGAAATGTTTTTTTAAACTTGATAAACATTCTAACAGTCGTAGGATATATTAAAGAATGTTGCATAAAATTTTTAAGAAAAAATATCAATTCCCGACAAAGATCTGGCGAGTTGTACTCAAAAAAGTATTGATTTTTGTTTCGTTGAAAAACTTAGCTTTCCTTAAATTACTAAGAAACGAGACAACCTTCGAATTTGATCGCCATAAAAAAAAGAAGCACAAGAAAATTCTCTACAAGTATTGACTGTCAACACGCAAATTCAATCAAATTTTAAAAATTTGCTCTGCGGGAATAATTCTCCGCGTATTCGAGCACTGAAGCGTTTATTCCATATGGCGCTTCAATTGACGCAGATATAGTTAGATGGTATTGGATGATAAAATTTTTTAAAAAAGGTCCAAAACTTGATTAAAAGATAAAAATGTATAACTTTCAAAATCCGGACAAAGTAAAAAATCCTGTAGGACAACTCACACAAGGCTTAAAATGAGGATATGTCCGGGGAAATCCTGACGGATAGTTACCCTAGCAATACTCTAGGTAAGTTTGGCTATCTGTAGCAGCCGTTCAAACTTTCCTGGGGGCCATATGGTTCTCAGTGTGGCAAGAGCGTTCGAAGTTTATTTTTTGGAGTATATAATGGCTTAAAAATTAAAAATAAATCGTGTAAGCTCTATTACGAACGATTTTATTTTTGTAACATATACAAAGTGTACAACGAATATGCGAAGTATAGGATGACATACACGAAGTGCTGGTTCATCATGTCAACGTCCTGCTTGTGCTATGCACTGTCTTGTCATGTGTAATGATTGTGTCGATATTTATATTAATTTTAATATTTTGTTGTTAATACCCTGGCGGACTGAAGGAACCAAATGTAGCCTCTACAAAGTACCCGTAAAGACCCTATTGGGTCCCCATTCGGCTCCTTTTTAAAAAACTAAAAAAAAACAGCAAGATCAACTTTTAAACTATTGAAATTCGGATTCTACATTAAATTTTCTATTGGAAACTCAAGGAGTATTCATAATACCCTTTTTTTGCAGTATAAAAAATTAACCAAATATATAAGATCTATAACGCCTGTTGACTGCTACTCACAGATGATGCGTTTGAAGTGTAGCAGTCAACAAGCGTTATACGTCTTATATTTTTTTTAACTTTTTACCGTTGCAAAAAGAACTATTGCGATTATACCGTGACCTTCTCTAGGTCATTTTAACGTAGAATCCGAATTTCAACAATTTAAATGTTGATTTTGCTGTTTTTTTTTTAGATTTTTAAAAAGGAACCGAATAGAGACCCAATGGGGTCTTTACGGATACTTTATAGAGGCTCCATTCGGTTCCTTCGGTCCACCAGGGTACTTCTGTCTAAAAACAGTCACTTTTCCAATTTCACCAAATTCAGTAATTTTCTTAACATACTTAAATATTAATTTTGTCTATAATACCTATACAGTGCTTTTAATTAACACGCCAAGAAGTTATACAAAAATTTGCAAGTAAATCCATCGAGTGGTTTTGTTTTTATTAACAGTTTTCAAGGCTAGGGTCGATTTTCTGGAAACTTATCCAGATGGGAATGCAGAAAGTGAAGTTTTAAATTCATCAAGCAGCCTAACTTTTTGTAGTTTCTTATCATTTTCGCAACAGTATTCTCGTAGTCTGGACTTTTTTTGTTATTGAGGAAATTTGCGATTACTGCTTTAGAACTTTCCCAAGCGTCCATTTCAATTTTTGTCATGTGGCTCACGAAATTAGTATCTCTTGTCAATATTCGAATCTGTGGTCCATCAAAGCCTCCTTCTTTCAATTTAGCGTCTGAAACATTAGGGAATTTAAGGAATATATACTTATAGCATTGTCCATCTTTGTCTAACGCCTTGACATATTGCTTCATGAGTCCAAGCTTTATGTGGAGGGGTGGTAATAAAATTTTTTCTGGATCAACGAGGCTTCGGTTGATGATATTATGAGAACCAGATTTGAATGAATCTTTTAAAGGTCAATGTTTTTTGCTGTAATGATTGGCTCGATCTCTGCTATTCCACAGGCATATAAAGCATGGCTCTCTCGTGAAACCCGATCGTTGGCCTAATAACATTGTTATGATTTTGAGATCACCACATATTTGCCATTTGTGATTCGTGTAATTAATTTTTTCAAGAAGCATTTTAACATTGTTATATTCTTCTTTGATGACCGTTGAGTAAGCTAACGGGACAGGAGCGTAAGTATTCGTGTTACTATATGCTGTGAAACAGCCTTAATGCTGCGTTTTGACGAATCAATGAAAAGTCACCATTCTTCGTCTCTGCAAGCGTTTTTCTTCAAGTGGTTCATTAGTCCGTTAACATCAGTGCAGTACACTAAAGACGTCTCTTCGTCTATAACGAAAAACTTTCTGAATTCTTTGTCTCTGTCGCGATAGAATGAAACTTTTGTCTTTGGCTTTAGAAGATTTCTTCTTTTTAGAAATGAAGCGGCAAATTTAGCGCCGTCTTTCGGTAATCCAAGATCTCTAATAAAATCATTCAGTTCTAGTTGCGACACTAA
>NC_046664.1:118180314-118183581 GCF_010883055.1 Belonocnema kinseyi
TAAGTCTGCAGGAATTGCAAATGACGTGAGGAACCCATTTTGTTTCTTGCTGCAGCAATTTACGGTTAAAACACTTTTCGTAAAGACTTTTCACTTCCTCGTTGATTGATTTTCGCAAACTGCTCACTTCATATTTTCTTCAAATGTCACAGAATGAATCTGAGCTATTCTTGCAGACATGCGATTGAGAAATGCTCGCGGTTTTTTTCCTTGTAGCATTAGGCTCTACACCAAACAAGTGATCCATTGATGAAGAACTACCAGACGCTGATACTGGGTTTTTTCCCTGCATCGTAATACACTTTTTACCTGGGTCTGCCATGACGGCATGAACGCTGTTTACCCAGGGACTCAGCCAATGTGGATCCGTTGCCCACCGTCACCACGTGGAGGTGCCCTGGTTACAGACTCAGGTGAATAATGCTAGCAACAAGCGGTTACGAAACACCAGACATTTACTGATATTAATGTCAAAATATGAAAGCACGCAAGAACAGGGTTCCCAGCGTAATCGGTTAGGTTAGGTCAGGTTTTGTTAGGTTAGGATAGGTTAAACCTCTATGTAGGTTAAGCCGAAACTGAATGAAACGGTGCCGCAAACACAACGGGACAAAACAAGCAGTTTAATTGTGTTTCGTGAGGTTAGGTTAGGTTAGGCTAGGTTAGATTTATTTCTAGATTAGGCTCGAGTTGATCCATTCGATATAGCACACATTTGCTACTGAGAAAATGTGCTTCCAGAGCTTTACGTGTAGTTCAATAAATTTCTGTTAATTCAGGTTAGATGAGGTCAGGTTCTGTTGGATAAAGTTATGTTAAATAAGTTGATATCAGGCAAGGGTTGATCCTTCACAGTTATCGACATGTTTTTGAAGTGAAAATTTGCATCACTGGCATTACTTTGAAATTTATTTGCCTCAGTGCATGATTTTTCGTCATTTTTTGAGGTTATGGCTCAACCATGACGTGATGGATGATTTTTGATACCGAATTTGAATTCAGCGCCTCAAAATCCATAGGAATACGTGTGTTTTGTAACCAGATTCGCACACTTTTTTTGTGTGGCTGTGTAATTCATCCGAGAAATATATTTTTTAATCAAAAAGGATACATTTTCCATAAAACAATTTAATTTCTACAAAGAAAGACGAATTTTTAACAAAATACATAATTTTTTAACCCTAAATGGTATAGTTTAATTGTCAGTTTCAAAAATGTATTCGCAGCAAAAGAGATGAACCTTTAAATAAAAATAATAAAAATTTGAACAAAATAGTTGAACTTTTTATAGAAAAGTGGACTTTTTTACAAAATAGTTATATTTTCAACAAAATAATTAATTTTTCAATTAAATAATTGAGTTTTTATTCAAACGAGATGAATTCCAAAATCACCAATTTCTTTAATTTCTTTCAAATGCGGATTAAGATATAAACAAGACTATTATAATATAACATAATTATAATATTATCATTAAAAATATGTGTATATATTTATATATACAATAGTATTAATATTTATATAATTTATATTTTATACTCGAAATAACGTAATCTCAAAATATACGCATATAAAGAGGCGCGCGAAGTATTCAAATCATGAGAATCGCCAGCATCGAAGTCTGGAAACATTAAAATTCCAATCTCTTGATTTTATTTCAAAGCAGATAGAGATATAAATAGAATCGCCGAAGTGTTCCGACCGGCAATCGTGCACCTTCGAGTTTTCAACTTCAGAAGAGGAGAAATGGGTTGCGCGCGCAACCCAGTCATTGGCATCGTCTCCTACTATATTCACACCGGACATAGACCTGTGATAGTATTGGACCACGTCTCGTTTCAGATCTGGGATCACTGCTCAGGAAGTAGGGATGGGCGATACTGAAAAAAAGTATGGATATCGACGTATATCGATACTTTAAAAAGTACGATCTCGATCCGAGTACCGATCTGAACGCAAAAGTATCGATACCAAAGAATCGACGACAAAGTATCGACTTTTTTTAGTATAAATGTTTTTGTCAATTTTTTCGACATTCATTTTACAGTTAAGGGTACGTGATACTTAGAAAATTGTCGATTTTACCTGTGTTAGGTTCCCCCGGCTTTTTTCTTCCAATAATAGAGATTTTGTTTTAAAAATTTAGGTAATGATAGTGAACATGCTAACGGACGTCTCCGAACTCTTCGTTTATGGAATAATTTAAAACATTTAATTTTGCTAAATTTGATTAATGTTTGTGTATTTTGAGGTTATGTGTGTTGCAAGTATGTACAGCTTTACTTTCAAACTACATAAAAACATTGTACAAAAAAATATAGTAGCATTACCGGAATAGCAGATAGTTGAAAACTTATCCTAACCTCAAAATAGTGCACATGCATACAATTTCAATTTAGCAGAATAAAATCTTTTGTGATTATCCCTCAAAAAGTTCGATTTACCACACGACGAAGTATCACATGCCCTTAAGGTTTTTCTTCTAAAATTCGAGTTCAAATATGATAGGTATCAACAAACAAAGACTGACGTGTATAAAAGTATAATCCTACTTTTTATTCAAATTATTATAAACTAGCAATTGGAAATGAGGCTAGTACATAATATGGTTGATTCCATATAACAATATTGTATAGTACTATTCAAACGCTCACATCTTTGGTATTATTCCCCTACGTAGTTTTTTAGTTATATCTATCTTCTTATATTATTTAGTGCGAATATCACGAGCCAACGAAGTCAATATATGAGCTGGCTATTGCCAATATTTTGTCAATGAAGGCAAGATATGAGCAGGATGTAGTCAATATCTAGCAAATGAAAACAAGATATGAGGAGTTTGTTGCTAATGAACTAACCCGAAGGAACCAACCCGAACGAGCCAACCCGAACGAACCGACCGAAAGGATACAATACAAACGAACTGAACCAAACGAACCACCCCAAAACGAATCAACCTGAGCGAGCGAACGAACCAACCCAAACGATCCAACACAAACGAACCGATTAACCCGAACGAACGAAGCCAAATCAAACGAACCAACCGAAACGATACAAACGAACCAAATGAACTAGCCCGAGTGAACCGATTAACCCAAATGAACCAATTAACCCAAATCAACAAACATGAACGCGCCAAACGAACCAAACAAAACATTTCACGATAAACGAATCGAACGAACGAACTAAATTCAACGATTCAACACAAACGATCCGAACCGAAGGAACACAAAAGAACCAATTACCCCAAACGAATCAAACCGAATC
>NC_046664.1:118183681-118188279 GCF_010883055.1 Belonocnema kinseyi
AAATGCTCATATCTCGCTTTTATTGTCAAAAAGTTGACTACAACCTGGTCATATCTTACCTTCATTGGATGAATATTGGCCAGCCTGCTTATATCTTGTCTTTGTTGGCTGCATGTCGGCAACATCATGCCTTCCTTTGCTGGGTATTGATTTCTTGATCATATCTTATCTTTGTTGACTCAATCTCAACAACAAACAAGAAGTTCACCTTGAAAAATGACCTGAGTCTTAAGGTTATGAGCTCCTCAGAATTTCGCCTTAGGAGCGCAATAACTTTTTTTGTTCTGTTTTTAATATATTGGTCTAGGTTCGTAAAAATGGTTCGAATTTTACCCTCCTGTATCTCGTAATCTGTCCATTTTCGGACTGCATGCCTATTGCCTTTTTCAATGGACATAATCAGAACTAAAATTTTAACAATTTTGATTAAAATCGATAGGACCAATAAAATTTTGACATTTCTAGGCTTTGCAAGAAAGTAGACAACATGTATAAAGCTCGCAATCTATAATTTGTGGTACGACTTATTCGTATACACAAGATTTCTCTTATCTTTATCACAAACAAGAGAAATGACAAAATTCTCTTATGAGAGTACAATTTTAAAAAGGAAAAGGTTTTCAAAAATGTTTAAAAAATCAGCCGGTCGACGAGTCAGAACATTCAATTAGAATTCTCTCATTTAAAAGTTGTACATACCTGCATTGTATCAACATTATTGTCAACATCATTTGTTGAAGTTGACGACGATGGCCCCAAAGACCCAGCAGTCCCAGAAGATCCCGAATTTTCAGCAGTCTCAGCATGCGTCTGAGTAATCTGAGAAGATGCTGAAGTGCCATCTATTTTGTATCGATGCTTCGCTCGGACGTGTTTCCATAAGTTGGTTGTATTGCCGCAGTGTTGAATTTTGTAGAGACAAAACGTGCATATCGCGACATCTTTATCTTTGAAAGGTCTAGAGAAGTATTTCCAAACCTCACTTTGACTTTTTTTTGTTCCACTCATGCTTTAAAAGAAAAAAAAATGTTTTAAATACTAAATAATTTCAATAAACTCTATTATGTTGCATTAAACCCGTATAATTGTACAATAAAAAGGTTAAAATTAGAACAATTTCATATTAACAAAATTCCAAACTATTTTCTTTTAATTTAAATAATTCAAAATTGTATACATTATAATTTAAGCGTTCAATATTTTGTCGTTTTTAATCTAAATTTTTAAAAATTAAACCATTTTCAATTGAAATTCTTTATTTCTAAATATCTGCAAAATAGAAACGGTTAAATTGGAAATAATGGCATATTGACCAAGTTCAAAAATACTTGTTTTTTATTTAAATAATTCAAAGCTGTGTAAATTTAAATTTAGAATTAAAACGTTTGACATTTTTTCGTTTCAAATTTAAATTTGTCAAAATTATCGTATTTTCCATTAGCCTAATTTCCCTTATTTCTAAATATTTGTAATAGAAAATGTTAAAAATGGAATTATTTTATTTAAACAAAATTGACAATTTCAAATTAAAATACTTCAAAAATTATAAAATAGGAAAGGTTAAAATTGAAACAATTTCATGAAAAGCATATCAAAATTACTTGTATTTCATTAAAAAATGAATATAATGATTCGAGTATTTAAAAATAACTAAATTAATGTTACGAAATGTGGATCTGCATGTAGATAGATAATATTTTAGCTAAGAAATACGATTTTTTAAACTAAAAAGCATCACTTCTTAACCAAATTGAATTGTGAGGTTATATATAGGTTACATATTCACAAAGTCCAAGACCACTAGACTCTTACACTTTACACTTCAAATTCTATATACAACAAATAAATAGTAAAATAAGTATAAGTTACATTCTTTTTGACTGAAATTACGCACAAGATTGAAAAAGACATAATTTTGAGGTTAGAATTAAGAATATTTTCTGGTACAAAATCATATATTTAGAATAGAATTTCACGATTATAATTTGCGTTCATTAGTCATATAAACAAAGAAATACTTACTTTTACGTTCTTATCAGAGCGGTTAAAATAGGATTAATAGGAATAAAGCCACTAGCCACTGTCCACCACTACTCCGAGAACTCAGTCGAAACAAAAGAGAAACGACAAACGCCGGCACCCGGCTCCGGTCATTTTAAAATTTGAGGTCGAAAATCAAATGCATTTTCATAAAAGAGTTGATTCGCTATTCGCTACGCAACGGAAAGTCAGATTCTATTAACGAATCAGCGCACGACTTCTTTTAATTACAGTTTCTATTGGATGAAGAAAGAACGAAGTTGACATCAAGCCGCAGAAATAAAGGAATCGAAGTGTTCGATACCAATGTAAAAAGTATCGATACCTCGAGACATCGACCTTCTAAGTATCGGTATCGAGAATCGAAGTATCTATTACTTTATACTCGATACCTAAAGTATCGCATCGGTATCGCCCATCCCTATCAGGAAGTCCACCAAGGTGGGGCGCCAAAGGTAGGGGAGTTGACTGCTGTGCCGTTGCAGCTCGTCCAGGAGATTTCCTACTGCCGATTCCTGCTGCAGTGTGATTCAGAGCCTTCATGTGGCATATCGTCTTGAGGTGGTTGTGCACAAGAAACCGTCGCTAATCATAGCGAGACTCCAGAGCGGCCCAAGCTGTAGCGTAGTTCGGTCCAGTTATCAGGATGCTGCTCAACGTTTTTTGCGCTTCTCTGTGGACGAAAGACTTAAGGAAGAACAATAGCTCCTAAACGTCGCTCAAGGCCAACTCACAATGCACGAAAGGGGTTTCAAATGGACTCCCAGTCCTGTCCTAGCCCACTGAACTGAGAGCCTTTTCTCTGGCAATCTGACCGATCGCTGAACGTCGCTGACTGAAGCTGAAGCTCCGAAAGAGGCACAGCGGATCTCGTGGTGAGCCTGTACATCGTACAGCCGAACTTTGTGGATGATGTCAAGGTCATCGGCTGCCACGCTGTCGTCGTTAATGGAAATGGGGTTAGATTCGCAAGGCGGCGCTGGCCGGATGCGACTCCGAGCTCTGCAATGTGGGGCAGCTATGACACCAGAATTGCATGTCGTGCGCAAGTAAATAATTGGCAGGCCTGTCACATTGAAATCTCTTCATTGTACGCTCATTAACAAGAAATTGTACTAAAAAGTCTGAAATTGTACTCTTGACCTCAGCTTCCCGTAATAGATGTGAACGAACAAGATTTTAGCGCGAAGTTCAAAATTTGACATGAATAAAAATCTATAGCAATGTCGACTATCCTTTGTTAAAGTTTTGTTTCAAAAAATCATAACAATTTTTTTAATCTGTGAACATTTCTTACATAAAAAATCTTTTAAAATGGAAAGTATTTTCTAAATACAAAGTGTCAGTTAATTGTCCACTACCGTAAAAATAATGCACAGGAATGAAAGGTTGAAATGATGGACTGCATGAATATAATTTTTAAGTTTTCTTGGAAAACTTCAGTACAGTTAGGCAACGTTTGGAGAAAAATAAAACCATACATTTACTAGAAAATAGTAAAGAACGACGATCTATTTCTTTAAAAAAATGAAAATAATCCTTGTGAAAGACCTGTCTCGAACATATTAAATCAACAAAAAACAAGTTTTGAGAATATGAAGGGATGATTCATTCGCTCAACAAATAAAAATAATCCTCATTCCAGATCGTGAAATAATATTGAATTGGTATAATATAGCAGCATAAAATGTTTTTCAATAATTATTCGAAAAATATAAGAATTATTTTATACTTACACTGCAGTGCAAAAGTTTTAGGCCACCTCTTTTTTTATGACTAAATAAATTCTCTTAATTTTAATTATACCGAAGCTCAAAAAATTTATCTTTAAAAGGTTTATTGTTTTCGAAATTCTGTACAAAATAAGCCCAGGGTAAAGCCAATTTGTTTAGTTTTTAAGTCAACAGCTTATGAGTATAAATCGGCTTTTCACTTCGAAATTCCAGGTTAAGAAGTGTGACCAATTCCAGTACATAAGAGAGAAGATTAAAATACAACTTGTAAATATTGTTTTTCAGTACATCCAAATTTTCCTTATACGTCAGTTTTTTGGAATTATCCTAACCTAAAAGTGCACAAATGGCCATTTTTAAGCATATTTGAATCAATAATACGCGATCAGCAATTTGTTTTCTAAAATCTGCCAAAGGATTATTTAGTTATTCTTTGTACCTGATTAAATATGTAAAGGAAACGTAAACGAAAGTACTAAACGATAGAGTTAGCCGTTTTTAGAAGAAAAAAAACTGCTGGTCGTGTTATATTGTCTCCAATATGACTAAAGTCAGAAAATTGTTAGGTGCAAAGATTCGTAAAAAGCTAAGATACTTATGCGAAATAGAGTTCCTCTAGTGGTTCGTTCAGGCATAAAAAAAGTTATGGAATTCGCACCTGGAAAACATTTATTCATTTTGGGAGAGCACGAAAATGCGATCGTAAACAAAGAAACAGGAAACATCTTACAAGGAAACTATCCCAGGTGTCCCTCACCGATTTTGATGAAACTGCAATATGTTGTAATACATCGAAAAATAAGAGACACGTATTTTTTTTTATCG